>NC_054380.1:39153906-39459977 GCF_017654675.1 Xenopus laevis
AAAGAGATTAGGAGAATAGAGGTTGAGTGAGGAGAGGAAGAAAATAGTACTGAGAGTGGGCCCCTAGTCTGTAGTTTTTTAGTGGGCCCCTGGTGTCCCAGTCCGACACTGAGCTTGAGTATGAATTGGAAAGAATATGTTGCTGCAGTAGCACAGTACAGGGTCGGACTGGGCCGGTTAGACAAAAGGAAAAAAAACGCTCCTTGCAGGAAGCGGCTAGTGCGGTTTTCCCTGGCCCTTTGGAGGTGCCCTAGGGGGTTGTGTCTCGGGTTGGGGGGCATTTGTAGCTGGGGTCCCGAAGCTTTTATTGGCCCGTGTGTCCAGATTTAGATCTCAAACGCAGGCCAGTATTGCATTATTGGGGTTCATAGATGCAATGGAGGGTTTTGCATTTTCATTCAGGATTCCTGAAACAGCTTATTGGAACTGAGGAAACCATATATTTATTTGTTTATTTAGAACAGCAGCAGCCCTGGAAGGAATTCCAAATTTAGTCTTTAAGTAGCTAAGCAGTGTATTTTAAGGAATAAAAAAATCTAGTGACTTCATAGCGTATTTTTTCAAACCCCATATCAGTGGGCTAACTATAGAGGAAGCAGACCCTGCAGGGGTGCCAGGGGCCCCTAGACTGTGGGGTCTACTAACTGTATAGTGTTTAGAAACCCTGCTCCCCTACCACTCTCTTACCTTCTCCCAGAACGCAGGGGGGAGTCGAGGATGGCACTATTTGGGCGGTGGAGGAAGGTTGGGGATGGGACTTATGTTTGCTCCAGCAGCTCCAATAATTATTTTTAAGGGGGCCTGGAGCTTTCCTGTTTCACCGCTGCCCAAAATATGAGAAAATTGGAGATAAAAACATTTCTAGCGTGAAAACAGATATTCCCATAGAAATCTTTACACTGAAATAAGATAATTATTGTTCTTTTGTGCGTATACCACATTACAAACATGCACATCTGAAACTAAATATACAAATGCACCATATACATACCCTGTTGCTGTGGAGTCAGTCAACTTAGCTCTAACTTTTTAGCAAAAGTGGTTCAATCACCTGAAATGCATTTTTAGGGGACCCAAACTGGTCCCAGTGGTTAATAAATGTGGTTGGAACTGGTTGCCGAATCTTTGCAAACTTGAACTGATACAATAGAGGTACTCGGTCCCATTGGATCATCATAAACATGATATCATCTAATTTTTTTAGAATTAAGCTATTGTTAGTGTAACTGCCTAGTTCAGTACTTTTTATAGCTACAGTTAAAGATTTGCTGTTAAACTCCCCATTCAGAAAGCTTTCTTTGATCAAGAGGCACAACTCATATTACTGTTCTTATTATGTGAATTGTTTAAGCTAAATGAGTTTCTGCTATGCAGAGCAGAAAATGTAATTTTTGGTACCCTGGGCACTAGGCAGGGTAATTTATGACTTACCCAAAGCCACAATCGATTGACACCGGAGTCATCATCAAAAATCGAACTCATGCTACTCAAAGCCTACTCAATTAACCAATGGACCAGTTTTACTACCTTATATTGTGATTTCAAAATCTATAGAACCATTGGTACTTTAATTGAATATTGCCATTACTGTTTTAAACCTGATTGTTAGCTTGAGGCAGAATTTGGCTTGACAAGGTGAAAGCATTTCATTATCAAAAGCTTTATATTTGTATTGTGAAAATAGGAACATGGAAGAAGATCTGTCTGTCCATACTAAACCTACCTGGGATTTTACTATTTATTATGATTTCAGAATGATGCTTATGATGCTTTAAAATACTGTTGCTTTAATCCCATTAAAGTTACAGTCTTCTCATTGTAATATTTAGTGACCGTGGAGAATATGCGTCCATCTGTAAAAACCATTACGTAATTGGGTAGATGCTCTTTGGGAAAACACTGTCGTTGCAGTGATTTTCGTGCTATGGAGAAACAGAAAGTTATGTCACCAAAGGGGAGTTAGAGGGGAAAACATTAACAAAAAGGCAACAAAATATGTCTCCGAAGTAACTTTGCTCTTTAAAAAGGCATACAGTATTTGTTTTTCTATATCACCTTGGTAGTTAGCAGCAAGATGGGGTTTCTAACAGCTTTAGGGTGTAACCAACTACTTGAGTGACCACAACTGGCATTTCCACCAACATTGATTGGGGGGATTTATAGTTTGGATTAGCAAATGTAGCACTGACTCACTTTTTACCTTATACAAGCTTCAAAAGTACTACAGAGTTAGTTGGCAACACAGTTCTGTTATTCTTTTTGTGTGCAGCAGTCTTCAATAGAAAAGGAAGAGAGGAATAAGAACAGGGCCGGATTTATAAAATGTGCGTCCATAGGCCACCCAACCCCCAGGTTGGAGATGAACTGCATACCCGGAAATAAAAAGAAGGACAAAAAGATTTGCTGCCCAAGAGACCTGCTAATCTTAAATTGTTACAATTGTTTCTTTGCTTATCTTAAATTGTTACAAATGTATACAAGTGCTCCTATAGCTTCTTAAATAGTAGTGTGTGGCTCCGTTCTCAACAAAAATCAAATAAATCAAAAAAGAAAAAAAGATACCGTATATACTCGAGTATAAGCCGAGTTTTTCAGCCACCAAAATATGCTGAAAAACTCAACCTCGGCTTATACTCGGGTCAAGCGCAAAAAAGGTCGCCGGCGCCTAAGAATAGTCGCCGGCACCTAAGAATAGTGGCCGGTGCCTAAGAATAGTCGCCAGCATCCAAGAATAGTCTCCAAGAATATTCGCCGGCGTCAAAGAATGGTCACCGGCATCCAAAAACGAGACACTGGCACCTCCAATGGGAGCAGAAACCCTAAATTTTTTGATTGAAACTTACCAGAAGCTGCTTCATTTCTCACCCTAGGCTTATACTCGAGTCAATAAGGTTTCCCAGTTTTTGGAGGTAAAATTAGGTACCTCGGCTTTTACTCGGAACGGCTTATACTCGAGTATATACGGTAATACTAATAGTATAGTATACAAGGTGGTCTCTTACCAAGGCAACCCCCAGTCCAAGGGTTAACCAATCAGTTTTGCTATATGTAGAAAATTCAAGTATGGGAAGAGTCCATCCAATAGTAAAATAGTAGCAAAAATATTGATGAAGTTAAAAAAGCTTTATTAGGACATGCATAAGCCTAACGCGCTTTGTGCCTGAAGTGGGCACTTACTCATAGACTGCCACATATTCAGGGCCAAAAGCCAATTAAGTTTTAGAAACTTTGTATCGTTTTCTGGCTGCTCAGTGCACGAGATCAAATAGAAAGTCGGGACATTTCATTAACAATCCAGGACTGCGGGCTGAGCTGTAAAAATCTGGACTGTCCTATGAAAAAAGGACAGTTGGGAGGTATGCTACTATCAAATTCTACTGAGCAGTCCCTAGTACAGCTTCGGCCAGCGGGTGGCATGCTACCCCCAGCTCTCTGCTGCCCTAGGCCCAGGCCTTTTTGGCCTGCCCACAAATCCGGGCCTGAATAAGAATATTATTTTCCCACAATTACAGGTTAGTCAAGTAAGACACAATACTTTACAAAAGATTATGCAGTGTGTGTGTGTGCGATACTAATGTACTTGGAGATTCCATTACACTCAGACAATAGTTCCATACTGTTCTCCAATGACGCTGTCTTCTGCTGGGCTTTGCTTTCCTTCTCTCTTTAAATTGCCTTGTGTCTTTTTGTGTTGGAGAAAGCATGTTACCTTTGTTGTTCAAGAACAAGAAAATTCATTTTCATTTTTTTTCTATGCCTTGGTCCATTATGTTAGACCAAATCAAATGTTTGTGGATGTAGCTCAGATATCTTCTACTGTATCCCTATTGACTCACTTCTGATTATAGAGTAGAATTGAGAATTAAAGCTTAACTAAAGAAGTAGCTAGGAATGTTGCACATTATGTTTTGGGCTTCTGTACCAGTCCAAGGCAATCACAGGCCTTTTGCATTAAAGATCTGTGTCTTCAAAGATGCCCCAGTAGCTCCCCATCTTCTTTTCTGCTGATTCTCTGCACATGCTCTGTGCTGCTGTCACTTACTGAGTTTAGGGACCCACTTACAATATACACTACACATAGAATAGAAATGTCACAGTATAAGGATGATTAGTAATTAACACACATAATTACTACATGGCAGCACAGAAACCAGTGCAACTAGCATCATAATTTAATAATCAGCCCTGTAGCATCAGCTAAGCTTAGCTTCTCAACAGCTGCTCAGAGCCCACTGAGCATGGGAGTGTCGCAAACACATTCCAAGATGGTGACCCCCTGTGACAAGTTTGAAGCCTGGATCATTGCTGCTATTGACAAGCTGAAACTTTAGGCTGGTGCAATAAGCTCAGTATATAAAATATGGTATTTTAAGACATATTGATTTTCAGGGTTTTGTTCTTCTTTAAGGTGTCCATACACAGTCAGGTTTTTTTGTGTGACAGATTTGAAGACAATCCAATGAAATTGTCTGCTTATCTTTACATCAATGGGGTGCAAAAGATCATACAATTGTTTTGACCACATTGTCCCAAAAAGTTGAACGGACTGAAATTGTAGTTGTGAAGCGATGCAATCGGTCAATGGATAGGACGATATGATGACCATTGCTAAACAAACGTTGACTTCATATGCCTTTATAGTGAAGGGTTGGTTTGAATGCGAAAGTAAACAAAGGTACAGCACTTTGCACATTGCACTTGTAATTAAGCCCTAGAGCATAGTGTCAGGCTTGGCCACAGGTGAGTGGCTTACAGGTAAGAGCCTAGGTGCTGTGTAACATGGAAACAGCAGGTATTTGAGGTGCTGATACACAGGAAACATGTTGTAGCGTGGAAAGATTTATTAAGTTAAGTGCAGGCAACACAACTGGTTATTTGCAAGAAAAACAGAGGTCTTATTACTGGGTCAGTGGTCAGAGGCAGGCTGCAGGCAAGAGTGATCCAAAGAATAGGCAAAAGGTCAGAACTGGCGGCAAACTTGGAGAGTCCGGTAATCTGGACGAGGTCAGGGGCAGGAAGAAGGCAGAGAATGGTCGAAGAGACAGGCCGGGGTCAATACCAGGAGATCCAATAGTTAATGGAAGCAGGGAGCGGAGAACCAGGCAGGACAAGGACAGGAAAAGGGTACAAGGCAGGAATCAGGCACAGGAGTCACAGGATCAAAGAGTCACAGGAACAAGGCGTTTGCTGGATCTAGCTTGGGAGCTTCAATGATCAAGCACCAGGTCTCATTAGCAACAGGCTTATAAAGCCCCTTAATTAACAAATTACCAACACCTGGTAGAGCAAGGGGAAGGGGGAGGTGAGCAAACGTATAAGGTAGAAAGTCTTTAATCATACCAGTAGAATCTGATTCCAAAGGTCTCCAGTGGCTCAATGAAATAATGCAGGAGCTTGTGAGTGTATAGTTCTGAGTTCAATCCCAGGTAGCTCCCAACACATAGCTACATTTTGCTCTTGTTATAATTCACATCCAAGGTTTTTTTTGGCATTTCAAAAAAATAGTTTTGTCTGGTTTTGGACTAGAATTTTTCAAATGACTTATTCACTTATTGGCAACTTAATCATAAAACTGTCTAAAAGCCCATTATTGATTCCCAGCAGTGAAAGTGACAGTACCCAAATCATCGCTTTTCTCTGGCATAGGATAGATGATTATTTTCATCAGTGAGAAACTGACGAGGATGATTAATAGTAATACATTTTCAACTGGGCCCCACGGGTTATGTAAAGATAGCCTACTTTCCTATATCCATTTACTTTTGTTTGATTTACTTTACTGCACTTGTTAAATGAATTACAGATATAGAGATTAGACCCTATATATGTAATAAAAGGTACAAAACTTGGCAAGGTTACCTGTGAATGCTACCTCTGGATTTATTGCTGTAGGTGAAGAATTATAGCGAAAATTGAAAAGTGATCATCATTTACAGAACAACCTTCAATTAATTGTTTTGGCTAATATTTAATTAATCCTTATGATTGGACGCCTGCGGTTAAATGACCATGACTCACCATTACATTGATTCTCCCTCTACTTGCCTAGCTATGGGGGAAACACTGAGTTCATGCACTTAATATTTTCTTAATAAAACTTTTGAATCTTAGAATTAGTTTAGCAGTATATAAAACATAATACAAGATTATACCTTCATCCTACTTTCAAATTCTCTTGCTTGTGCAGTGGGGCAGGGCCCTTTTTATTCATATTGGTGCAATAATATAACTAGGAAAGTCGGGGCTGTTTGGACGCATTTTTCAGCACAGATTCTCATTGGCTGTTCATAGGGTCCAGAGGGGGTGCAGGCCTGGGTGCAGTTGCATCCCCGTACCCTCAATAGTTCCGCCCCTTTACTGCTGCATCTTGGTTCCCACTCTTTTATTGTAAACCAGAGAAGGGGTTTTCTTTCCGTTTTTCTCTAAAAGTCATAGTTGGGTGGCATGGTGGCACAGTCACTTGCCTTACTACATTCCATCAATGGGCTATTTTTGGGTTATATGCTGAACATGGCTCTGTCTATGAATTATTCCTAGTTTAGTTAATCTAAAAGTAACTTATAATGTAAAGTGATGTCAAGATAAAACCTTCATTGGCAATGCAATTGCCAGCTATTCCATCTTAAAAACGAAACAGTAGAGTTCTATGTACTTACAATGTTTAGCATGTTAGCTTGTAAGAGTGTAACTCATAAAGCCCAAAGCATACTGTTAGGTTATATGGCTCCTGATAAAACTTAGTCTAGTTTTTATGTTCGATTGTAAGCTCTACTACAACTGACTGATATCAATGGAAAATTGCAATGAAGTATGTTGGTGCTATATAAAAATAATAACAAATAAAGCTTTCTTATACCCTACCCCTTGTCACATTTTAATTTGTCCACTTCTTTGGGTTTGAGATAAATGAAATGATGCCAACAGACAATCACGCATATTTAAAAGTTTGCAGAGCTTCCATAGAAGCATCTAATATGATCACAATGAATACTTAGAGAATTAGACTTCAATATAAGATGGTATGAAATATTCATGGCCATAAAAAGCATGATTTATGTAGAGACCCAACATGCAACAATGAAATGAAGCTTTGTAATGAATAACTTAGGAGCTGTGGGGAAAGTATTTGAAAGCACTGCTTGTTTAAAAAGTAAAATGTTGCACAAATGGAGAAGTGAAGATACTGCTCTGCGTATGGGTTTTAGGTCACAGGAGTAGCTGTTGGAAACTGCTTTTAGGACTTCAAAGCCTGCCATATTCTGATCGAATGCTTTGAACATAATTTAAGTAAAATAACAAAAAGACTCAATAACATTATTAATGTCATTACATACCTTCCTTGATAGGTAATATGGGCAGCTTGGATGGCTGTCTCCTGTATGCGGTGTACACACTTTCTCTTGCTAAGTTCTAAATAAAAGCAACTGTTTCTCATTTTGTACATTTTTGTGACTACTGGTCCTTGAAGACTTCTATTACTTAATTGTATCTTAATTGACTCTAGCAGATACAATTTGGCGCCAAATCTGGGACTATATTAAGGAGCTCTGGGAATTCACCTGTGCCCAATTATAGGTTTTAGCTTGCTACTCCTGGGTGTGATCTTGTGAAAATCCTTGTTATCCGTGTACCGACCTTTGTCTGAATTCCTCGACCTTGAACCTCTTCTGCCTGGACTGATCTTGTTGCCTGTTTGACCATTCTTTCGTCTCATCCTTATCTGTACTGCGAACTTGGACATTGTTATTTCCTCCCTTGGTCCTCACTACCTCTGAGGCCTTTGGGCCTTACAATCATGTGAGAAATGCCTGGACATGGACCCAGACAACTAGGATGGGCCTAGTGACAACAAGGCACGAGACTTTCTGGTTTTGAGCAAAGACTGGTTGATTTTGTTTAAAATACATAAGACATACATAGAAAGACTATAATCCTCTATATGCTCTAAATGCTCAGGCTAACTTTATGAATATGGTGTGTTTCTACCCAAAGACGAAGCATTTCCAAAGGTCACCTCACTTTTAGATCTGGGCAATGGCAATGGGAAAATTAAGTATATATGTTGCCTCTAATAGCAGATGGAGCATTTTGGGGCATGTGCGATTTTAAGCAAACTGTTCACAAATACCCACCTTCATAGAATACAGTCATAATTCAGCAGGAGTGTTTTCAAGCATTTTGCCACCTGCCCATTAGACACAAGCTTCACAGGCAGCAAAACTCTGTCTGCAATCGCCCTAAAAATTTTTTGCTTTAGTAGAGAGCTAATGTAGGCCCAACAATATAACAAGCAACTGGTGCTTCACCACATACTTATTTGTCTATTTATCTCCTCTTAAATTACCTTCTGTCCATAAATAAATCTCTGTAAATGTTTGCCTAACTCATTTCATCCTTTTTTTTTTGTTTCATTTCTTTTGCGTAAAATAATTGTAAAGCAAACACCATAGCACTGATTTGTATCCACTAAAGTATTATTTCTGTCTCACATCCTTGACATACAAAATGCAGTGTATTTTCACAGAAACATTTTCAAAGTTTTTTTTTTTTGTACTCGACCTTGACGTCTTTTGAAATTCTGTTCATGTATGTATTCTCCACAATAAACTGCATGACTTTAAACCTCAAGGGCTGAAACAAGCAATACAATAAGTGGCTCAGTCATTCTGATTGATATATCAATGCTCAAGAAATTATATAAAAATGTGCCTATTGGTGGTCCTTGTGGACAGTAACTTGCAGCTCATATACCCCCTGGTAGTTTAACAAGTTCCGTTTCTTAAGGTATTTGAAAACATAAGATTTATATTTTTAATATCTTATATGGGTCAGATGACATTGCATACCATGCTGAATGTTCATGTTATATATCGTTATGTATTTTTTGGCCCATAAATAAATCCATAGGCTTAAGTCTAGGTAAGAACAGAGGGGGCAGCATTATATCCATTGCCAACTGATTACTGTAATCATAATTGAAATAAAGTGAGGCTAGAGAGATGCTTTAGTTATATTGTTGTAAGATCTAGATTACTGTCTGAAGGAATTTACAATAATGGTAATATAGCAATTTGATTGTTTCATCATTTTAAAGGTTGAGTCATTGCTAAGGTTCCAGAATGAGCTGTAGGAAAAAAACATAATTGCTGTTTTTATGGCTTACGTTAACTACAGCTGTCTCCGTGATGTTTCCTTCTTTTTCATTTGAGCATTACTCATCTGGAGATTGTGTGTTTCAAATGTGAATGAAAGATGAGAAGACTCAAGATGAGTATGGCAACAAGAATTGTGGGGTAGAGTGTTTGATCTTTAGCTCTCTTTTGTGTCATATTGTTGTAGGCCAATTTTGATTGTGGGTAGAGGGAAACGTGATGTATTCATATGCTCTGATAATATTCTGAAAATGTAGTGTTTAGATAAATCAAGATTCTAGAATTTTTTTCTCCCTAACAAACATAGACAACTTGGTTGAAATTCATCCTGTGAATTTGTAGTTGTGTGGCAACTGTTTTGTTTGTAGAAGATGCCTTGAACAAGGGGCGTAACTACAGGGGAAGCAGATCCTGCAGTTGCAGGGGGGGCCAGGAGTGTAGAGGGCCTATTGAGGTCCTAATTAGTGAGCAATTCAAATATATCTTTATAGAACAGGTCAAGTTAGCAATGTTTTGGGGCCATAAATTGAATTTGCTGTGGGGCCAAGTAAAATTGAGTTACACCACATCCTTGAATTGTATTTACACATTTTTTATTCAATAAGAGCTATGGCCTGCTTGTAAAATGTCTTCTATGGTATCCTGCACATCATATAGTTGACTTTAAAAGTTAAGATTTTGCATATATATGAATCAGAATGAATTTATTATACGTGTACATATCGGACATCAGAAAGAGAATAAGCTGTCAAGTATGCTAGAGTATTGACTTGACCAGTCTATTTCTTTAGTGAGTAATTTGGGGGGCTTCTGTTATTCAAAGGTATGTAAAGAGAAAATAAAAAATGTTAAGAATGGAAAGACATTATCATCAGAGGAAAAGTGGGTGTGTGGATATTTGAAGGAATAATAGCAGTTCCACTGATGGTTATATACATGGAGAGAAGTTGTGATCCTTCATTTATTGAACTGCACCGTCCTGCATCTCCCCATGGCAGAAGAGGAATATTGATGAATGGTGGAAGTTGTAGTACAACAGCTTGAGGCTTTCATTGTTGGATCTCTCCAACATTGAGTAAAAACAATGGAGGCCAAGAGGTGATACAGAATGTTGGAAAAGAATGAGGATTTGAAAAATCGATAGGACAAACTTTTGCAACACAAAACAAAGCAAAACAAAACCAACTGAACATGTACGGGGAAATTGTGTAGTAGCAGTAAAGTTTGTAATTTTGTTTTTCTTGTATTAACTTGTGGTTCAGTATTGTATAACTTGTGACAACATTTTTAGATTTAATTGTTGGGGTGGGAAACAGTGTAATATGCTTTCTCTAACATTAACTTTTAAAAATGACCTCTCTTTTTTACTTTAATGCTTTTTTTACACAAGTCAACAGTTTTCATATTGCCCTCTTCCTTGAATTCATTTTTCCCTTGCCAATTTGATGTACGATAAGATTTCAAGAAATGAGTCTTGTTATAGATGTCTTGTCATCTTTTTTTGCTGTCACCAAGAATAAGAAAATAGGAAAAGAAATAGAAAAGGAGTTGCACTGATGCAGACAATGGCCCGAAGCACTGGTTCTTTTTCAGAATGTAACTGGAGTTCTCACATGCAGTGTTTAGAAATGTATCTGGATCTTCTCTCAAATTCATTTTCTTTTAAAAATGTATGTGTTGGAACATCTATACAGCCTTAATGAAAAGAACTATGCCCCTTGAAGTTAGCATGATTCAGACTACAAAGACATTTTCATTTATCAGAATGGTCACTTTCCAGTGAAGTCACTTTATTGTGGTAGGGTGGCCTGTATGGCTATTGGAAGATTAGAAAACATAGCTCTGATCACTGAGGATAGTTACATATTGAACGTAGTTTTACGTAGTTTTTCTCCCTGGTCACTGAGATGTCATAGTTTGAGTTCTTCCAGTGTTTCCAAATTTAAGAAAACGGTATATAGATCACTTGAGGGTCAGTCACATGCTCTTTCTATATTGACTTACCAATAGTCAAGCAAGAATTTAATATTTTTCTCACCTACAGGAATGAAAATAACTGAAATGTAATCAGTTGAGAGCATTATTGACCAGATGATTCTGAAAATATAATCTTTCACAACATAGATATAATCTTTTAATAGCATTTGTAAGTAGCTTGGTTTAGCCCTGAATCATCTCAGGTAAGCGAAGGCCACAATGGATATATTTTCATTTGTTTTACAGGTATGGGATCCATTACCCAGAAAGCTCAGCATTATGGGAAGGCCATTTCCCATAGACTGCATATTAATCAAATAATTAAAATTTGTAATATTTCCTTTCTCTCTGTGAAACAGTGCATTGTGCTTGATCCCAACTAATTTATATTTAATACCTATTGGGAGCAAAATTATACTGCTAGGTTTCTTTAAAGTATAAATGATTTTTAGTAGCTTTTAATCATGAATAGTGATGGGCGAATTTATTCGCCAGGCGCAAAATCGCTGCGAATTTGCGCGATTCGCTACCGGCAAATAAATTTGTGAAACGCCCGTGAAAATTCGCCGGTGTCCATTAACTGACGCCAGCATCAAAAACAAGACGCCTGTGCCGTTTTGCAGATTTTTCACCATATGTGAATTTTTCGCCAAAGCAAAACGTCGCAAATTCGCCCATCACTAATTATGAAGATCTAAATTATAGTGACACCCATTATCCCAAAAAACCCAGGTCCTGAACATTCTGAATAACAGGTTCCATACCTGTACTCCCATATTTAAGGTCCTCAGAAGGCGACAATCACAGATCCAGTTAAGTAAAGGCATATATTTTATTATTCACTGTCACCACCATGGTGACTATGGCTCAGTTACAAAATAATGTTATCATTTGTACTTAACAGTATATAATGGAATAGATCATCTGCTGATACAGTACATATACATGTTTAAGTTTGCCTTGATTGTATTATGGAAAACCTCATCTTGATTGTTATGAATTTACTTAGGACATATGTATGACTTGTAAAAGAATCAATACTGAGTTATTGCCCTATATCTTATTCTAGCCACTTGGAATGATGATCCCAATTTTTCAGATTATATTGCACAACCTGTTACTTTTGTATGTAATGTCAGTTATATGATAACATTATCATTAACATAACAGTAATTGTTTCCTTTCTTATTTCCTTACCAAAGTAAATTCTTCTGTGCAATGTTATGACAAATTAGATTGGATTTCCTCTTGCTCTATAAAAAATAGTGGTTATTAGCTTTGACAAGGTCAGATGTATATTTTGCTTTACTGATTCAAACATTTGATTAAAGCTCAAGCTGGAAGTTTAAATGTAGACAATCAATAAAGCACATACTGATGTTAGCTGTTCATTCAGACCCTTCAGACTTGGCTGATTGGACATTGTCTTATTGGACATCTCCTTTGAACTCGGAAAGCCTAGATATCTATGGGGTAAGGTTAAATTTTATTGGGCAAAGGTTGCGTCATCCTCTTCCTTTGGATGTGCATTCACCCCTATTATGATCCAGTTTTGACCCAGGGGCTAAATTTTAAGATTATATGGATTTTGCCAACAAAGGGGATAAAAAAATTATGCTAACATTCACTCATTTAGCAATGTATGCACATATTAAATGTGAACAAACACTTTGGCGCATGATTACATGCTGAGTTTATTTCAAGTGAAGCTCTGCTTTTGAATTAAGGAATAATTCAAAATAAGGTGCTTGGGTTTGAGAACCCACAGTAAAATAGTTGCAGTTAGAATGAAGACTATGGTTGGTTTGAAAATCTATGCAGACCAGAATCATGTGAGTTACAGATAATTAACAAGTACACACTGATTTAAATAAAGTTGGAAGAGGATTAGCCCTGTGTGAATATTCAGAAATGTACTACAGATCATTTACTCAGTGCTATTCATAACACTTTTTTTTTTCAATCCAAAGTAAATATGCAATGACAGAAACGTTAAAAAGACAGTCAAGCCTGTTATGTCAGGGATATAGAAAAGTAATGGTATTACAATTTCCAGGCTAGTGCTGCTGCTGCAAAAAAAGGAAGCTTTCATTTGAAAGAATTCATTTGACAATATGCCCAGCTGTCATCGACTTTTTGAATGGCTCATGGACAATGAATTTAGATTCCCATCAAGTGACAGCAGCTTGAATACACTTAAGACAGAGGCAATTTATTTGTGCTTAGCTCTAGTTAGTCTGTCATTTGTTGCCACGCATGTCGAGGAGATTATGATAACCTTAGTACATGTCAAGCTGCAATGTGAGAAACTGCAAAGATTGGTATTGTAGAGAGTCTTAGGCAAATGCTATCATACCTCCCAACATTTGAAGAATGGAAAGAGGGACAAAAAAAGATCTGCTGTGACTTGCGTGGCAAGATATTTCATCCAAACCCATTTTATGGCCATACCCCCTAATCAGGTTATGAAAGTTTGAACACATTTCTGGGAGTTTTAGGTGTTATAACAGTTTTGCTAAGGAAGGTGAAATTGCCCTTTAAGCTATGAGTCACAGTTTCCCCAAGAGACCTGCTTATCTTATTATTTACAATTGTATCTTTGCTTATCTTAAATTGTTACAAATGGATCTAATTGCAGCGAAGAGTGTTCTGGGCCATAAAATCCAGGACTGCAAGCCATCAAGTTCAACCCCTCCAAATAAAAACCCAGCATCCATACGCACAACCCCTCCATACCTTCACATAAATTATATACTGTATACCCATATCTATACTAACTATACAGTTTAGTATCACAATAGCCTTTGATATTATGTCTGTCCAAGAAATCATCCAAGCCATTCTTAAAGGCATTAACAGAATCAGCCATCACAATATCGTGTATGTGTTATGCACATTTTTTTGGACCATATGTATATTATAGTGCCCATGTTTATCAAATGCAACACACCTAATTTATCTTGTTATAGCAGATAAGTGTAAGAGCTCAATTGAGCTGTAAGTTTGCCAAGTCGCATGTTCTTTAGTGGCATTTTAGGACAACTCCAATTTCTGCTATAAATCTTTTACCTTTTTAGTTGCCATCTAAAACATACAACGCCAATGAAATATAATAAAAATTATCAATAACTAATTGTAAATAACTATTTATAATGTTATTAAGGTATTATCAAATTGATTGTGGCCAATAAATATCAGTTATACATTATTTTTATTTTATAATAGGCCAACATTCCTTAATTTAAAAAGTAATCAGGGCTGGAACTAGGGGTAGGCAGGTGCCTAGGGAGCAAAGCTGGGGGGGGGCGCCAGGCACATACATTCTCTGTCTCCTATGTCTAACATTTAGGGGTTTATTTACTAAACTCTGAATGCAAAAATCACAAAGAATTTGTGATTTTTTTTAAATAAAATCACTTTTAAAAAATCATGAATTTTTCAGAATTTATCAAACCCAGAGGATGAAAAAATCCGAATCTGAAAATCTGGCATCTCAGACCAATCGAGGTTGCATATAAGTCAATGGGAAAAGTCCCAATGATTTTTTGATGTGCGCTGGGTTTTTGGCAATACCCCAAAAAATCTTGAATTTGGAAATTGGATGAAAAATCTAAAAATAATTGTGAAAATCAGATTTTTCACGATTTTTTCGGATCTTTTCTTGCAAACAAAATTTTTGGGAAAGTGTATTAATAAATAAGCTGAAAAAACGAGTGCGGGTTTGGTCTGAGTTTTTTCAGAAAATATTGAGATAAATTCAGACTTTAAATAACCCCCTTAGTGTTTTAGTTACTCCCTTATAGAGTTAGTTGCCTCTGCAATATAATCTCAAAGGAGACCATGTTATGATCACTATTCCCTAAATGCTCACCCCTGCAAATGCTAGAGATGCGCTCAGCATTATTAGTTATTACAAGGTCCAAAAGAGACTAATTCCTAGTTGGTTCTTGAATGAGCTGAAATAATAAGTTGTCATTCAGCATGTTTCCAAACCTACTAGCTTTTTCTGACTTGGCAACCCCATTACCCCAGGCAATGTCTGGATAATTAAAGTCACACATAATAACTTGACCTAGTTGTGAAGCCGCTTCTATTTGTTAAAGTAGTTGGGCTTCATTTTTGTCACTTATACAAGGTGGTTTGTAACATACACCAATGATCATTTTCTTTGTTACCTTTTGCCCAATTGAAATCTCTACCTATAGGGATTCTACCCCCTCCTCAGTGCCAGCTATGGTTATTTCTTTAGCATATGGCTTTAATTCAGGCTTTACATACAAACACACTCCTTCACCCTTTTTAATCCCTCTGTCCCTACTAAAAAGAGTGTAACTGAACCATTTAAATCCACAGTCCAGTCACATGTTTTATCCCACCAGGTACCAGTCATATCAATTATATCATAATTTTTAGACCGTGCAATTAACTCTAGCTCTCCCATTTTACCTGACAAACTCTGTTCATTTGCCAGCATACAGTGAAGGTTACTGCTTTTCCTTTTGAAATTTACATTACTTAATGGTAAATTATATATTAAAGGAGAAGGAGAGTCTGAAAACAACATTATCTCAAAAACTTAGCCTTAATATAGTCAGAAACATGTTTCCCTAACTCACCATCCTGTTGCTTAATTTGTGCAGCTTCCTTTTCTCCCTGAACAGAATTCAGGGTAAAAACATGCGCACTGCACATCAGAGAGCTCCCTGACTTTTTTTTTTCATTCTTCATTTGCATATTGAGCTTGAACGTGCAGAAATGCTTGACCTCGTTAGCCCCACCCACTTAATCCACATTTCCATCGTACCATTTTCCATTGAAGCTAACCCCCCCTCTATATATGAAGTGGTTTGCTGTGTAATAAGAGCAGACATGGTGGAGTTATTCAATAGCAGGAGCCTAAAATGAAAGGTAGAATAAGGGTCAGAGCTGTATCACAATCCCCAGATGACTACTGCTAAGACAATGAACAATGTTCACAAGCAACTGATGAAAAAGTAATGGCAGGTATGAAAACACTGGCGGTCAGCAGCTACCTCCAGGAACAATCTCCATGCTGTTAGCGTATACGTAATGCGCAGCAGCTTTGATGATGTAGCGGGGTCAATGAAAGTGAAAAAAAAAATAGCGAATGTGCAATGTGGAGGAGCCGCAAGGAGGGAAGTGACATCACCGATTTGAAAATCTCATGCATAAAGAAGAAACTTCGAAGATGGGTAACTTCTAAATAGATGCGAATAGAGAAGCGCTAATACATCGGCTCAGGAGGCACATGTATGTTAAATCTTTTAGTGCCATTTTTGTTGAGAACCTTTCCTTCTCCGTTAAATTAGTATTGACCTGCAGTGGGGCAGCAGATTCCCAGCCTGCAAAGAATTTGTATCGTCTGGCCCAAGCTTAAAACTATATAATGGTCACAGGTCATGATACAAACTGGCCCAGCAGCTTACCCTCTAAATAATTTTGTCTAGTTATTTCACATAATGACACTATGTAGATAGAAATGGAAATTTAGTATAATTTTAGTTATTTCACATAATGACACTATGTAGATAGAAATGGAAATTTAGTATAATTTTAGTTTGGATAGGCAATAATTTTGGCACTAAAAACAGCTTACATAGTATGGATACAATAATAGTCAAAAATATATATATCTGCCAGAAAAGTTGTGATCACCGTTTAGTTAAATATGGACAAGTAGAATTTCCTGTTGACATGCAGTTTTAATGAGATTTCTTTACTAAATACTGTATGCTTTCAATTCATAATTAGGAAAAATGCTGTATCATCTTCATGTTATCATGTTTTTGAAAAGTATTAAAATCAGATGTTCCTGACAAATAATGAAAGCGCCATTGTCATTACTACACATTATTATTATTATTTACTTGAAGAGGGTTAATGTCTGTTGCACTCAGGGCCATTATGTTTGTCCTGCCGTATGAGTGCAGTAATAATGGCACGAAATGTCAATCAGCAGGAGATTTTATGATATACAGTATATACTTGAGCAGGAGATTTTATGATATACAGTATATACTTGATGAGCCTTAATTCATACCTCCAAAGTGTTGGCACACTGAATTAGAATGTGTTATTAGTAAAATTGGCAGCAGACAGTTTTGGAATTCCTGAGTGGTGCCTGTCACTGCCAGAGAATGATATAGGCAGAGTGTTTCCCATTGTTTTCACACTGAGAGCCATTAAAAATATGTAGCATAATCACTGCTTGTAGTATCCCAATGAATAACCTTGATTAACCTTTTCTTCAGTATTGTGGGCATTCCATTGTTTTGTGTTTAATGCCATTCCTTGATCTATATTTATTTAAGGATTAGGACAGGGATCCCCAACCAGTAGCTCGTGAGCAACATGTTGCTCTCCAACCCCTTGGATGTTGCTCTCAGTGGCCTCAAAGCAGGAGCTTATTTTTGAATTCCAGGCTTGGAGGCAAGTTTTGGATGCATATAAACCAGGTGCACTGCTAAACAGAGCCTCAATGTTGGTTGACAATCCACATAGGGGCTACCAAATGGCCAATCACAGCACTTATTTGGCACCTTAGGAACATTTTTCATGCAAGTGTTGCTCCCCAACACCTTTTACTTCTGAATGTTGCTCACGGGTTCAAAAGGTTGGGGATCCCTGGATTAGGAGAAGCTTTTCATTTTTGTTTACAGATTGGACAGATTGATTAACTCTTTATAATCTGCATGCTTCCAATTTAGGATTGTTTACAATACAGTCAAAGGGAACTGGACATTTAGAGTTTTTCTCGATTACTACTCATCCGAGTGGCTTCTTCAGTTCAATTGAAGTGGTAGTTTTTCCGATGTTTCGGCCACATATGATTATGTTGCTTCGCTTGCTAAGCTCTTCCCCTCTGTTACCAGCAACACCCTAAGACAGAAGTTGGTGCACCTTAAATACCCAACACCAAAGCACATGAAGAGCAATGTGGTCTATGCTGTCCAGTGTAGTGAGGAGTGCTCCGATCTATACATTGGGGAGACAAAGCAACCACTCTGTAAGAGAATGGCCCAACAGAGTAGGGCTAACTCCTCAGGACTAGATTTAGCAGTCTATTTACATCTCAAGGAAAGGGCCATTCCTTTGAGGACAACAACATGCGCATTTTGGATAAAGAGGGCAGATGGATTGAAAGAGATGGCCATTTATGCCAAAGTGAAAAAACCATCCCTGAACAGAGGAGGGGACCTGGACACCGTTTGTCATGAAAATAAAATGCTGCTTTGACATCCTCATCCTGACAGCTTCACTCAATGAAAATGATTGTACCATTCTGATTGGATCACACTTTTACATATCTGTAAGTTTCAGCCAACACCTTACTGAAGTTCAGTGGAACCACTGTGATTGGATGTCTGTGACTTTACTGCCCTCAAGGGTTTAAACCAGGGCATTTCCTACCTATTCCGTTGAACTGAAGAAGCCTCTCGGATGATTGTTTTCAAGAAAAACTCTAAATGTCCAGTTGCCTTTGACTTAATTCTAGTAGATACTTCTATCATTACCTGGATAAATAAGAATCTTCATAGACAATGGTTTACAATGATTTGTACTTCTGCCATGAACTTAAATAGAGTGTGGAATGACTAAAAAAAAACCCTCAGAATTCCATTAAAACTAAATTTTTGGCAGAGAATGCTCTGATTTTAGTCCTTGGCAGATGGCATATCTGTTCAGACACATTTGCAAGACTATAAAATATAACTCATTATAAAATGCAAACTGTTGGGAAAGGTTAAGAAGGTTTTTAATGCCTTTACTTTATTGAAATGCCATTGTATGTAGTTAAATGACTTTTTAGCCCTGTCACATAGACATATACAATATCTCAACATCTGGTATATAAAAAAGATGCCTAGATGTATTTAAGCAACAGCTGAATATGTGTGTATATGCTGATGTGTCTGTGTCTCTTCATGCATACATTTAGACCAGGCACTTTACTGAAAAGGCAGCAACAGTTCTTAAATTGGACAAATTGAGTGAATTCACAGTACAGAACCAGAGTAATCGGAAAAGACAAACTTATAAACTGTCCTTTTCCCTAAATCTATCTCTGTAATAGTTGGTGGCATGTCTAGCAGAGCATATCGTTCACTGTATATGTTGTTTATTCAGAGGACACTGATAGTAAAGTCTAGTTAAATGTGTCCATTTGACCAAAACCTATCCCATTTCCTGCATAACTGACTACTAAGGGTTAAGAAGGGATAAAAAGCAACTGCAACATGGGACCAATTTGCAGTTAGTTCTCAAATGTCTGAGACAGAGAGTTTCAAAATAGCATTTTGGATGCTGAGACAAGAAACTATTTATGCTGCCTCTGTCATTATCTTACCTTTATTATTGTCAACAGTAAACTTTATGCTTTGAATGGGTAACAATGTCTTAAACTCCTTCCCCTAAAGGAATGAGTACTTTTATAACAGAATTGTATGAATAAATAATAATGTCCATGAACAACTGAAGAACAAAGCATGAAATTACATGAAAAAAGCATAGCAATGTTTACATAAATTAAAGGAAATGTCTAATAACTCATTATGGATTTAGATGACATACCTGGAAGAGCCTTAGTACAAAATGTAGTTTTGAAGTCAGTCAAGTACGGCTTCATTAGAGTCTAATTTAGAAAGTAGTAACCGTAAATCTTAAAATGATGCTTTTATAAGTGATCCCTTGGAAAAGCTTACTGTGAACGGTACCTGTTTTTGATAATGTCATTATGAGGATTATGTAGTAATTTAGGCAAAACTAGCCTCTGTGATCCCGAACCAGTGGCTTGTGAGCAAGATCTTGCTCGCCAACTCCCTTAGATGTTGCTCTCAGTGGCCTCAAAACAGGTGCTTATTTTTGATTTCTTGACTTGGAGGCAAGTTTTGAGTTCATAAAAAACAGGTGTTCTGCCAAACAGAGCCTTCTGTAGGCTGCCAGTCCACATAGGGTTGTGTTGCTCCCCAACTCTTTTTACATTTGAATGTGGCTCACGGGGAAAAATGTTGTGGACCCCTGCTCTAACTACTATTTCACAGATCACATTATTTGTAAACATTAGTCTCTACCCATCATACACTTCTACTGGTTGTGGTGATTAGGAGAATTTGTTACCTTACTCGCAAGATTTTAGTATTGCTCAGATAAAACTCACTGAGCAAAGAAAACAAACAAACAATGCTAATATATATTTTACGAAAGAACTACAGAGAAATAAATTGCAAGTAAACAAAAGGGGTACTGCCATCCAATTAGAAATTGTCACACCTCTTCTTACATTACAGTTTCAAAAATGGTAAAAGTAAACAGGATTGATAAAATGTTGGATTAAAGCAATTAAATTCACAGTGCATTTAGAAATAATACAAATTTGGGTCGTTTGTTTTTACCATAGCGTGGCACTGAATGAGGCAAAACTATGAACACAAGTTCTCACATCGGGCTAGTGGTCAGGTGCAGGCAGCAACCATGACAAGTCGAGGTCGGGGGGAGGATGAAGACAATAACAAGCCTGTATAGCAGGACGAGGTCAGGCCGGCTGAAGACAGAGGGTAGTACAGTAAACAGGCTGAGGTCAAATACCAGGAGATCTATCAGAATACAGGTAAGGGGAACTGAAGTGGAAGAACAAGGGTACAGAACAGAAGACCATAATGGAAGACGGCAGGAACCAGGCAAGGGAATCACAGACCTACGGAAACACAAGCTAGATCTGAGGGTAGTCCATTAAACAGGCTGAGGTCAAATACCAGGAGATCCAACAGAGTACAGGTAAGGGGAACTGGAGAGGAAGAACAAGGGTACAGAACAGAAGACCAGAAAGGAAGACGGACAGGAACCAGGCAAGGGAATCACAGGCCTGCGGAAACACGAGCTAGATCTGGCTGTAAGGCTAATCAAGCAACAAGGGTTGCTGGGAGCAAGCATATAAAGCCCTTTAATTGCAGATTGAAATCACATGAGATTAATGAGATAGGTGAAGAAGAGACAACAACAGGGAGACGTAATGGCTAGACCTCAAAATAAATGACCAGCACCAACCCCATAAGCCTCTAGTTGCTCACAACGTTAGCGTAGGTACAGTCCAATAAGAAACTTACAGTGCAGTAAATAATTTATGCAAATATTTAAAACTTTTAATACATTCCTCCTTAAGGTAGTAATTCCCAAACTGTGGAGAAGCGTAGGTCGATTAGGGTAAAATTTTGTGATGCAGTTCCTGGAAGGCCCAGCTTAAAGTAATCGGAACGCTTAATTGCTTTACTTTATATTCTTGACTAATATCCTCATATACAATTATGGAATCCAATATCTGGAAACCAATTACCCAGAAATCTCAGAATTACAGAAATTCCATCTCCGATAGACTCCATGTTAATCAAATAATTCAAATTTTTAAAATGATTTCCTTTTGCTCTGTAATAACAAAACAATAGCTTGTACTTTGTCCTAACTATATAATTAATCCTTATTGAAGGTAAAACCAACCTATTGGTTTTAATTAATATTTAAATGATTATTTAGTGAAGTAAAAAACCTTATCCAGAGAACTCAAGGGCCTGAGCATTCTGAATAACAGGTCCCATACATGTACTGTAATGGTAATCTTGAATTTAAAATAAGGGTGACCCTGAACACATGTTGGACTTCAAGGAGAAGTTTACACCACAAATGCTCAAAAGTCTCTGCTGTAAGGCATGATGCTCAATATAATGGCTGTATTGTTTATATAGAGAAGGATGGTATAGTAAAACAGTGGTCTCCTTGGAATAATGTCTGTTTTGAAAGACTGTTGTTGTTTTATGTATCTCTTGGAAATTATTGATGTGGAAAGGAGCATGTTATCCACTGGACTTTAGCTGGCAGCGTTTCTCAGTTCCTTCAGCTTGTGCCAGCTTGTTTGTATGGTTGGATCTGTTGGATTCCTATCTTTGTTCATCCTCAGCAACTATGTTACTTTGCATATTTATTTGATGATCCACACTCAAGAGACAAATCTATTTCCCTTCTCGGAACACTACGTTTCCGCTCTCCAGAAAGCCAAGAACATGGTGTATTATGCAGCAGCAACCTCCAGTGTGCTGGGTTTTACTGTGAAGCCCCTATCAACCCATTTGTTCATGCTTTTCATTAGTGAAAGCACCTGCTGAGAATCCATAAGCAGAGCTACACACATCCCATTGTCTTATTCATTCAGCATCGCTCGAGGAGTCAAGGACGCTGGCAACTTGCTTCTTTTCTTATTTTTTCTCTTTGAAATCACATTTCTTTCAGCAGCACAGAATTCCTCTGCAGATTAAGGTCAGGTGGAGGGAATGTTTTATAAAGACGTGATATCATTCCTTATGCACATAAACAATCCTGGTGGCTCAGGTTGCAGTCTGGTTCACATTGCATGTGTTATGCATTCACTTTTAAGTGTAAGGTGGATTTACAGCAAAACACCAGATAGGTGGAAAGTGTTACTCATAAAACCCAGTAATTTACATGCTGTTTAATGGCTTGTGCAAACATTCCTTTGCTATTTCTGGAGAACAGATACTCTGCTAGCTCTTGTACACAAGCATTTACTCCACCTGATAAGTCTATGTTATTGCAGTTTCTACCAGTCTGTTATTTAGTGTATATACTGTATATACAGTATTTCACTGTGTCTAGACTCCCCCTACCAAATGCCCTGTGAGTATAGTCAGTATATATTACAATGAAGATTATTCCTTGATATTGCAAAATCAAAAATCAAAATTACACTTGTGTTTTGTAACCAAAAGTAAAAATGCACCTATTATACTTAATATAGCCTGAGAGTGGTCAGAGTAATAGCCTGACATCAATGTACGTGAGTTGTTGTATACTTCAAAACAAGTTATTTACCCAGGGCTCAGTATCATTCATTATATGTTATCCCTATTGGATCAAAACCTGGCAGGCCATAATTGATAAAAAGATGCAAAACTCATGCAAATAATTTGCTCTGATACTTCTCCATCTACTCTGTATTCCCAAGACCATGCATTAATTGGTGGTTTTTCTCTTGGAGGTAAGCATTGTACTTCTGATGTAAGAAATCTATTGTGCTTTTGCATTAAAATGGGTGCTCTAATAAGTTTGCCATTCAGCAACCAATCAGTTTGTTGCTTTCATTTTCAGAATTGTAGTAGACCTTTCCAAACGAATTTCTGTTTGCTTGTTATTCTCAACGACAAATGAGCAAGTTAGAAACTATGTTCAATAATCATTGTTATGGACTGTAGTGTAGAAAAACCAGTTCTAAACTCATAGGTGAAGCAGGAGAGCCCAGCCAACCCTGACTTTCACCGACACCCTTCTGGGATCTGACTCTAGAGTGTCTCACTGTGAGACTGAGATGTGGCCAATAGGGTGAGAGTTATGATGAACCTTGAGAACCCTGTGAGTATTAGTGTATAGATGTCTGTGTTGCAACTTCTCTCCAAAATATCTGACCAGCGGTGTAATAAAGTTGGGTTGGGTAAACTTCAGAGCGGCTCGGCACACTGCATCTCCAGCACGACACTCCCTTTACCCACTCACCCAGTCATGTCCCGGATCCCCCCCAGCCCACTCCTGAGTGAGAGTGGACATTCTTAACTATAGAGGTCTGGGGTCCCCCTGTCGCCATGGGGTCTGCTTTCTCTATAGTTACCGAGTGTATCTGACCTGTGAGGAAAAGTTAATGCAATATGAAATCATGTTAGATAAGAGGATCCTGGACATTACAGGTTTAATTGAAGATTGAACCTGTGGTATGGGCCAACATTAGCACATTAGAAAGTTTACTTTCCAATTTCCAAAATATATGGAGAACCTTGAGTGTTCACACTGAAACTCCTACCTTCTTTCTAAGGCACCTTTTGAGTAATAGTGTTGAGTCTGGTAAGGCTTCTGATCAAGTGACTAGTGGATCACGGAACGGGTTAAGCCTTATTTCACCCTGCCCGTTTTGTATAAAGTGATTTCACATGGATTAATAAAGTTATTTGCCTGATTTTAATCAAGTTCCATTGCATTTCCCCACGTCAGCTCAGCACTATGGTCCTATGGTGCAACGTTTCGATTTTGTAAATGAGTCTGGTAAGGTAGCTTAACTATACCCTGTGAATGCATGATGGATAATGAATGATTTCTAATGGCAAACTTGATATAACCAAAAAAGTTCACTGACTGTAAAATGCCAACAACATCTTAATATTTAATCTTTTAGCCAAATTCCTATTTATTACATAAAACGTCTCAATTCAGCATGCACACTGCAGGGAAATTCATTGGGACTTTAAAAATACAGTGTATTTCAGTGGCTGTGTACATTTTCTAGCTTGAAATCCAATTATGGGAGCCTAAGGGCAAAACTGTTATTTATTTTATTTTTGCAATTAGCCATTTTGGGGGAAAAAGAGTGTGTCAGATAAAATTCATGTGGCTATTTTAAAATGGCTGAGGCTGTGCATTTCCTTGGAAATACTTCTCAACACATCTCTTGCAGCAGCAAGCTTAAATTTATCTTTATGTTCCCAAGGAGAACATCACAGTTTATATGAACATTATTTATTACCCAAGTACCACTCTGGGGACTGTATGTGGATTTCAGCTATAAACTGGTCAGGCCTATACAGTGCAATTTAAGATCCCACTGTGCTAAAGCTAGAGGTCGTTACAGCTGAGATCTAAAATGTTTTGTAGAATGTTATGAACCACATTATTGCTTTTAATTTATGTGTTTGATATATGTGTAATTACATTTTTAGCAAATTCAACCACTGGGGAAATAATCTGGGAAGGCTGAAAGCTTCATTACTATCGATCTGTGGCTTCTCCCTCAGTCACAGGGAATGAAAGAGACACTAAAATGACACGTTCTTGTATGAAAGGGCACATTAAAACACTCACTCATAAATGTGTTTGCCTTTGTATCCCCGAATACCTTTATTACATGTACAGTTTTTTTTTATTTAAATGGTGATGTGAAAATAAACTTGGTATTTGGTTTGTAGCAGCCAATTGAAATCCATTTGCACCTTGTTGAATATTCACCTTCCACAGTATACTTTAAAAACATGGTAATTAAAAAAATTGTTTCTTGTGTTGCTAAGATTGTCTTACATGCTTGTACAATTTATATAGTTTTTTCTATCATTCACAGCAACACATTGCTTAAAGATTGTGCTTTTAGGGTTTTTTTGTGTCTCAGTGGTTTAGCTAATACTCAGGCTGAATTTCCTCTTTGGCCACCCCTAGGCTGTGCCCCTTTTTAGCGTGGTCCTAGTGCCCGCACTGCCCCCTCTTGCCACGCACATGCGAGCAAGCGCAGGAGCACTGGGGAGCTGCGTGTACCCAGTGCTCCCCAGAAAGCGGCTGGGTGGCATGCCGCCCCTCAGATTTTGTCACCCTAGGCCCAGGCTTATGTGGCCTCGCCATAAATCTGGGACTCCAAATACTCATGTCCATGTCTTGCCATGGGTTCAGTTTCATAAAGCAGATGTTTTTACTGTTGGGCGTAAGCATCCTGTTTTTGATATGACATCTATTGTGTTTTGCGTTTTTGCAAATCGTTTGCTGATCTGTAACTAATCAGTTATTTGTCTGTGTGCCACCCTGGGTGCAATTCCATAAAGCAGATATTTTTTTTCCTCTTGGATAAAAGACATATATTTAGAAATAAATATATAAATAATGATCTCTGTGTGGCACCCTGGGTGCAGTGGGGTTTATGGGAGGGGGTCACACGTTGGTGGAGTGCAGGAAAGAGAAAAGGCAGGTGGACTGAGTTTCTTACTGATGTCTTTAATTAATGGAGAAGTTGACCTTTTAATTATCAAGCAAATGGTACCACTCTATTTGTGTATATTGTGTATATTTTTAGGCCTGAAGAGATTCATCAAGATCAAAAGTGGCACGAGGCATCTGGTTGCTTGGATGACACAAATACAAAACGTGACTCCTATGTAATTATGTCCTAGTTAGCAAGTATTTTTGCCACAGTGTCCTCCTTACTAGTCGTGTTAAAGCTGTGCCAGTGAGCCCATATTCTTCTTGTTTTAGTTATGGCCTTCCCTGTCATAATACTAATTAAAGGCTGAATAAATACCTTGGAATAACAATGTTATTAGTTTCATGTATCCATTGTAAGGTATCAGTATAGTGCAACATAAAAGGCTGCTTGCTTTAGAAAGTGTCACTGTATTTCTTTTGTTTGGCATTAGAAATGAACCAAGAATGTTGATCCTGCCTACAGTCCTTTTCACAGAAGGTTCAGCTTAGAGAAACCTATTTGTAAAGAAACTAATTAGACATGGGACAATCCTGTCAGGCAACGAAACAAAGATTTCAAAATAGGGAATATTACTTGGAGAATTGTGCACGCCCCATTACGCCCTCAATATTCACTGCTAAATGAAGCTGTTGCGTACTAAACGGGCATTTCTTTTCATAACCTGTACTCTGTTTAACAGCCATAAAAAGGAACCCAGTGTATGCCTGCTGTGAATTCTCAGGAAGTAATTGGCTGGGTGTAGAGCCTTCTTGATCCACCAGAGTTTATTCCAAAGTGTGTAATTGACCATTCTCTAAGTGTGGTAAACCTTTGGTTAACTTTTGACCCATTTCTTATATTTTTCAATGCTTTATGGCTTGTGGAATGTTCAATCAATTTTACTGCTTGGTGCAAGGCGATAAGCAGAAGAGTTGACTGCACACTAGTGATTCTGTTAATTTGGCCACCAGGGAAATGTAATGGCCATGTTGTGAGATGGTTACAAAGGTTAGAGGCTTGTTAAATCTCCATTGCCAACTCCAGATGGAAATGGAAATGTATACGAGGAGTTGAAAGCTATTACGCCATAATAAGCGTTTTATGGTACTACACTTCAAAGTCAATGCAGAATTAAAGTGCTGCATTTGTTGCTGAGTTTTTAGTTTTCTAGTCATTTCAAGTCTTGTTGCTTGCTTGGTATTGAAGGACAAGAGACTAGATGACCCTTAATGGGGAACTATCTCGAAAATGAAAATTTCATATAAGCTTCAGCATACTGAAATAAGAAACTTTCTAAATACAATCAATTAAAAAATTCTGTACTGTTAATCAAATGTATCTTCACTTTTCCTCTCTCAGCATATGTTTTTCTTTATTCTGTCTTCATGCAGGAGTTGGGTGTCAGATATTAATTGACAGTTAAATCCAATATATCTTAAGGTGCCCATACACTGAGAGATCCGCTCGTTTGGCAATGTCGCCAAACGAGCGGATCTCCCTCCGATATGCCCACCTTGAGGTGGGCAATATCGGGCTGATCCGATCGTGGGCCCTAGGGCCCAACGATCGGATCCTAACGAGGCCTTAACGGGTGGTCGGATCGCGGGACCGCATCAACGTATAGATGCGGCCACGATCCGATGGGATTTTCTGTCCCATCCGATTGAGATCTGCCCGACTTTCGGCCAGATCTCGATCGGTGAATCCCGTCGGGGGGCCCCATACACGGACCAACAAGCTCCCGACACGGTCTGTCAGCAGCTTTTATCGTCCCGTGTATGGCCACCTTTATAGAGGGGCCCCTTTTGCCTAGAAGATGTAGTAGAGCTCTCTCTATTAAAATCACCAGAAATCCAGTCTCTCTACCTGCAGAATTTGTGCAAAAGGCAGTTATTCTGCTAGATTTTGTTTGTACTTGAATTAGTTATTTAAATGAGCTATAGTACATCTTTGGGCGAATTTGGGGCGTTTTGCTTCGGTGAAAAATTCACGAAACGGCACCGATGTCTCGTTTTTGACGACGGCATCCGTTTTTGATGCTGGAATCCAATTTTGGATGTCGGCGTATGTTTTTTTACAATTCATAAAAAAAACAGACGCCTGCGAATTTTTGTTGCGGTTTCACGGATTTATTTGCCTGTGGCGAATCGCTGGAATTCACAGCAAATTCATGCCTGGAGAATAAAATCGCCCATCACTAATCTTCAAGGCAACAGGAGCCCCCTAAAAGATATGTTTGATCTAACTGTCTATGATTGTCTGACACCCAACTCCTTCATGAAGAGAGAATGAAGAAAAACAGATGCTGAGAGAGGGATTGTGAAGATAAACTTAATCATTTCACAATGCAGCATTTTTAATTGATTGTATTTAGAAAGTTTCTTGTTTCAGTATGATGAAGCTTACATTAAATTTTCATTTTCATCATAGTTCCCCTTAAAATAATGCTGTGTATTTTAGTGCTTAAACTGGGGCCAAATTACTTTTCCCAGGAATTGATATTTATTGCTTTTTATCCATCAGAATACAAGTTGTTTGATACCATTTTCTGTATTATATCTTGTGGTATAACGATTTATTTGGTATTTTTATAGTTTATTTATTTGTGCTGAGATTTAGGTTTAGGAAAGTTCCCATGGACACAATTCTAGGTTATCACCTCACCATAGAACTGGATGATTTGGGGCCATTTTTACTATTTTATTTATGCTTAAAGCACTTGTTAGGTCATGTGTGCCATTATTCCAATATTTTAATAGGACATGGCTAGGGATGTAGCGAACTGTTTGCCGGCGAACTTGTTCGCGCGAACTTCGACCGTTCGCGTCCGCCTAATGTTCGCGAACGTTTGGGAACGTTCGCATTTTGAGTTCGCGTTCGATTCGAATACAAATCATTCGACCATTCGACCGCTAAAATCAAACGATTTCCATTCGTTCGAACGATTTCCATTCGTTCGAACGATTTCCATTCGTTCGAACGATTTGAATTCGTTCGAACGATTTCCATTCGTTCGAACGATTAAAATCCTTCGAACGTTCGCTTCGAATGAAAATCCTTCGATCGAACGATTAAAATCCTTCGAACGTTCGATTCGAATGAAAAATCCTTCGAACGTTCGAATCGAACGATTTTAGCGGGTGTTCGAAGTTCGCGAACTGTTCGCGAACGTTCGCATTTTTTGCCGGTGTTCGCGAACGGCGTTCGCGAACACCAAATCGGCAGTTCGCTACATCCCTAGACATGGCCAGGTATGACCTTTTTTTATTAGTAGTAGAAAATACCATTTCTGTGTCATTTTTCTAAACCATTAGACCATATGCTTATTTCTGTTTTTTTCTTGATTGCTGGTTATTCTCTCCTTAAAGGCATACTGTCATGGGAAAACATGGTTTTTTTTCAAAACACATCAGTTAATAGTGCTGCTCCAGCAGAATTCTGCACTGAAATCCAATTCTCAAAAGAGCAAACAGATTTGTTTATATTCAATTTTGAAATCTGACATGGGGCTAGACATATTGTCAGTTTCCCAGCTGCCCCCAGTCCTGTGACCTGTGCCTGCACTTTAGGATGGAACTACTTTCTGGCAGGTTGTTATTCCTGAATCAGTCTCAGTGGGACTTGGCTTTTACTATTGAGTGTTATTCTTAGATCTCCCAGGGAGCTGTTATCTTGTGTTATTGAGCTCCTATATGGTTACCTTCCCAATGTTCTTTTGTTAGGCTGCTGGGCGTGGGGGAGGGGTGATATCACTCCAACTTGCAGTACAGCATTAAAGAGTGACTGAAGTTTATCTGAGCACAAGTCACATGACTGGGGGCAGCTGGGAAATTGACAATATATCTAGGCCCATGTCAGATTTCAAAATTAAATATAAAAAAATCTGTTTGTTCATTTAAAAAATGGATTTCAGTGCAGAATTCTGCTGGAGCAGCACTATTAACTGATGCGTTTTGAAAAAAACATGTTACCCCATGACAGTATCCCTTTAATGTCAATGTTTTCTACATATCTAGTGTGCTAACCCACGATGCTGAGTCATTGATGCATATGTGTTTCACAATTTTTTTTGGCAAAATGGGAAAGATTTGCTGATCACTAATGGGGTTATGTAATAAAAGGCAATACGTTTTCCCAGGAGCCATAACCCATAGCAACCAATAAGCAGGTATAATTCACCAATCAGTTTAAACCAAGAGAGCTACAAAGCAGGAAGTACAGGTATGGGACCTGTTATCCAGAATGCTCGGGACCTGGGGTTTTCCGGATAATGGATCTTTCTGTAATTTGGGTCTTCATGCTTTGTCTACTAGAAATCCATTTAAACATTAAATAAACCCAATAGGCTGGTTTTGCTTCCAATAAGGATTTATTATATCTTAGTTGGAATCAAGTACAAGCTACTGTTCTATTATTACAGAGAAAAAGGAAATCATTTCAAAAAATTTGGATTATTTGGATAAAATCGAGTCTATGGGAGACAGACATTCCGTAATTCGGAGCTTTCTGGATATCGGTTTCCGGATAAGGGATCCTATACCTGTAGTTTTCTGGCTATTATGTAAGACATCCAGTCTTTCCAGCATTTATATGTTTTTATTTTTACACTGAACAATTCCTTTAAAAGCAAATATCTAATTGGTTGCTATGGGTTAATGCTACGGTGCAATCTTAGTGCTTATTAATACATATGGGGAGTAAGTTCCTTCTCATGTTTTTGGACAAAAGAAAGCAACACTAAATAGCAAGAAACAAAAATATGTCTTACTGATCGTCTCTGTTTATAAATTAAGCTTACTATACCACATTTAACTCTTGTCAGCTTCAGCCTTAGTGAATTTTTATAAATAATTCATGGCCATTGTTTGTGTCCTTGTTTCCATCCTGAAAACTATCAGGTACTTTATTGTAAGCCAGTTCAAATGAATACCCAGGAAACAGCTGATAATGAAGAACAGCTCATATTTTTTCATGTAACAGCAACAATAATGCATAGCCCATGGCCATGGTTTGTATTAATTCAATATGAATGTATTCTTCTTGTCTTATTGACATATTTTCAGACCAGCTGGAGGGTAGGAATCAGTTAGATAAATAGAAGAACATAAAATAAATAACCCTGTTTCATAAAGGATTGTCATCTTTATTAATTGGTTGCTGAAAGTTGCAAGATAAAAAAAAACCCTATCACTTTGGAGATTAGTCCCAGTTTAGTAGAGATTGTGGGTCAAGGACAAAAACCATGTAGAGCACTTAAACTGGAAATCTTTTGGTTCTACACATGTAAGCAATGAGAGATATAGGTAGATGTATATAAACATTGAAACCTTTTCAACCTGGGTGTCATATGGATTTCCAGAACAGTTGCCTGGAGAAAAAAAAATGACATACTCTGTAATGGTTGGAAAAAACTAATCAGTATATGACTTGTGTGGCTAGCTGTTATTGACAGCTAGAATCCATAAAAATAGCCTGTTTGCTACAAAAATAATTAACTTTTGTTATAATGAAGTATTTATTGTTAGGGGCACATTTACTTAGGGTTGAATATCGAGGGTTAATTAACCCTCAATATTCGACCGTCGAAGTAAAACCCTTCGACTTCGAATATCGAAGTCAAAGGATTTAGTGCATTTCCTACGATCGAACAATCGAAGGAAAAACCATTAAATCCTTCAAATCGAATGATTTAAAGGATTTTAATCCATTGATCGAACAATTTTCCTTCGATCAGAAAATTGTTAGGAAGCCTATGGGGACCTTCCCCATAGGCTAACATTGCACCTCAGTAGGTTTTAGGTGGCGAAGTAGAGGGTCGAAGTTCTTTTTAAAGAGACAGTACTTCGAATGGTCGAATAGTCGAACGATTTTTAGTTCGAATCAGCCAATGTTCTGCTCCTGACAGCAATCGTACGAAAGTTATGTCCGACAAAGCTGGTGTCTCCCAGTGAAAATCGTACATTGGGGGGAAAGCAAGTGGTGGCAACGCGGACCATGGCACTGACATCACTGGAGTGGGAAATGGGGGGATAAGGACCTGGATGGAGAGCTTCTTGTTGTTAAATGTGGGGTTCGAGAGCTTAACAGCAAATGCCATGGCAGAAAAGGGGAGGGGGAATTTACAAATTGTTATTACATTTGTAATACTGTCTCTAGCTGATGATTTATTGTATAGGTTGGTGAAATACAAGCGGGTGGCAACCCTACCTCTGTTGCTTGTTATGTGCGCATCATGTCTGCAAGTATTATTCTTCGTAAAAAGAAGAATGCTCTTCTTCTAGTGGGGTAACTACAGTGTGCTGGGCCTCCTGCAAATATCTTCAGAGGGCCTGGGGCATGGCAATTTCCCACCTCTCAGCCTATCTACTCCACATTCCCCCACGCCTGCCTCATATCCACCCACTCACCAACCAGCACTGTAGCAGCCTGCATCCCCCTTCCTCAGCCAAAAGTAATTGAAGGGGTTTCACATAACTGTAGAGGAATCAGACCTACAATCCAGGCCCCTTTTTCCCCCACGTCCCGTGGGGTCTGCTATATCTATAGTTACACCACTGTCCTCTTTTCAAGGAATGTTAAATTCCTGCAATGTTTTTTTCTCCTTGGCCGTTGCACTTTATGTGCTTCTGACGTCCTGTATAAATGTTAAAATTAAAACTATCCTGATCATTTTGAAGTACTGACCCCACATTTGATCTAATTGGAAAATGACATGGTGCCCCACCAGTGAAGCTGAACGTTTATTTCAGTCCATCATTTATAGGTGTACACAGCTGAGCCAGTAGCCAGTTGACAAATGATTAATTCTGAAAGCGTCTACACTCAAATGATAAATTGTCACGCTGTCTGTTCAAGGAACCAGTCTGGAAATATAAGTAAATCATTTATTAAAAGGCTGTGAATGCAGATCATTACGCATTAGGTAAAGAATCTGTGGAATACAAACAAGGATTAGTAGGGAATTTGCATCTTCTGAGTTGCTGCTGACTGCAACCCAATATTCTTTTTCTTTAAGAATAGTAGAATAGATATGGTTAGAATTGTGAACACTGTAGTTCAGTGAGACCACTGTCTTCACTTGCAGACACAATTCAGTACTGAAGAATATGTGTATGATAGAAATTACAGACAAAATATTTTACCTTCCTTTACTATTGGATCCTTCTCTCTATAAGGATAACTGTACCTTCTGCCCTTGCCTTGCCTGAAGAAATCGTATACAGCAAACAAAAATCCCTTCACACGTAAGGTGGCATAATAGGCTGTGGCCAAGTTGTGGAAATGAAGTTAAATGTCTGAAATGTAGTCCTAAGTGAGACTGCACACCTCTGCCAGGATTTGGCTCCATCATCTCAAACTAAACTTCCCTTGATTTTCAGAGAGGAAGGAATTCCTAACACATTCCTTCTTAATACAGTACGGATATGGGACAAGTGGGTTATGTTCCAGAAAACAGCGCTGCTTCATCAATGGAGAGTCCCCTGGCTTCAATATATATTGCAATTTTTAAAATTATAGTGGTAGCAATGGTGTTTCCGACTGAATAAATGTATTGTATGAAGATACATGAAATGGTCTTTAATTATAGTGGCTAAAATATGTATTACACATTGGAGCTGATAGCAATATTTCATAAAAGTAAATGTAACCGTGTGTAGGACATTACTTTCTTGTGTTTTTGAAAAATGTTGATTTCAAAGAGTTTATCTCAAATTTCTTTTCATGCAGTAACCATAGATAACAATGAACGTAAAGGTTTGCTGAGCTCTATCTCAATTGATCTTCAGAGGACAAAAGTCAATCTGACTGCTTAATTTATGTTGTGCTCAATAAACGCCCACACTTTCATCTACAGCTTCAGAATTCCATAAATGTCCAAGATTCTCACTTTTATCTTGCTTCCCTTATTGACTTCGGTCCGGTCGCTACCTGCTGGGACGCCCTTATCTCTTCTCTGCTAGAATCATATTGTATCTCCATTAAATGACATGCATGCTAACTTTTCTGAAATTAACTGCAACACAGTTTTAGGGCTAGTCCACACGGGGAGATAGCCACGCGTTTGCGGTCGCGGCGACAAAGCGCCGCGCCAGTCGCCGCGACCGGCGCAGGCGACAGTTTTGTATGGGCGCCTATGTAAAAACGCCTGTGCTAACCACACGAGGCGATGCGCTTTTCAACAGTCGCCTGAAAATGCCTCGCCAGGCTTTTTCAGGCGACTGTTGAAAAGCGCATCGCCTCGTGTGGTTAGCACAGGCGTTTTTACATAGGCGCCCATACAAAACTGTCGCCTGCGCCGGTCGCGGCGCTTTGTCGCCGCGACCGCAAACGCGTGGCTATCTCCCCGTGTGGAATAGCCCTTACTGCGGTTAAAAGATTATTGTCTTGCCATTATTTACTTTATAGAAAGCTTTGCTGTTTCTTAGGTGGAAACAAAAATAATTTACTTCTCATTTTACTTTCACTAACCATCATTTATTTGTATTTTCTTTTATTAGACAGTTTGCATATATGCACATATTTGCATATCAAAACAAGACATTGTCAATAGACAGTTATGAGATAATTGACCAATGAACATCAGGGAGGATGAATTCAGCCAGTGACCTTCCATCAGGTGAAGGGTTCTTGACATATGAAATTTTCAGTGTGAATCATGAACTTGGATCCAGTAGTCTAATTGGGCAGGGGTCCCACACAACATAAAGAGTTGTTGAATAATTCAATATGTATGCATTCTGTTGTTGAATGTAATTGCACACTGGCACTTTACAAAATGAGTTTATTTCAACTTGAAAGCTTGCCAATATAAAGGAAATAATTCAATGGCACTTTAAATAACGGTCGCTGAACAGTTTAGGTTCCAGAAAACTTTCAAACACTATTTAAATGCCAAATAAAGGCAGCACTATTGTATAAATATATAACCAGGAAATAAATGCCATGGGGTGCACCTGCTTGAGACCTTGATACTAACAATAGGGGCAATTTACTACAAGATGTTTTTTAACATTTTTTCATCTCTTCTGGAAGAAAAAACAATAACATACCAGGTCAGTACATGTATGGGATCTGTTGTCCTGAAACCCGTTATCCAGAAAGCTCATAATTATGGGAAGGCATCTCCAATAGACCCCATTCTATTCAAATAATTAAAACATTTTTATTTACTTTTTCTCAATACCTGTATCAGCTAAGATATAATTATTTTTTATTGGAGGCAAAACAATCCTATTGGGTTTAATTAATGTTTAAATTATTTTTAGCAGACGTAACTTATGGCAAACCATAGTACAGAATGATCCTTTATCCTGAAAACGACAGGTCCCAAGAATTCTAGATAACAGGTCCCATACATGTACTCATAATTATTGATGGCTTTCTGTAGCCCCCACCTTTCATTTCTTTTAGACACCTTAGGATACCACAGAGACTTTTTAACATTCTTGTAAGTCAAAAGAGAGGTGGTCCGCGCTACCCAATTAGCTTTTCAAATAGTTGAGACTCTCAGAGCTTGGTTTAAGTTAGAATTTGTAAATAATGCATCAAACTGATTTAGCCCTTTACATTTATCACTGCCACTGTTCCTTGGAGTAATTACATCTTTAATTAAAGACGTCCATTAATTAAAGATAGCATAATATTTATAAGGCTGCACATTATGTCAAGTCATTATCGCGTGATTAACATGCATTCATCCTGTGTCGTGAATAGTAACTAATAGTTATTTGCAGTTGTTGAAACTGAATGGAGGTCAGCGACGTTGTACTCTGTCCCTAATTTCAAACAGCCTTTATCTGTTATTGTGTTTAAATCACGTTGTTATAGATAAGTAATCTTATAGTGCATTTTAAATAACATCGGGTGCTGACTTGCGCCGTAACAAATGACAACATTATAACAAATATGTTACATTGTGACGTCACTCATGCAATGTAAGGAATAACAGGATAATGTGATATCTAAACAATTTTAGAAGAAGTTATGTGAAAAATAGGCACAGAAAGAGGATATGAATGATAGATAGATAGATAGATAGATAGATAGATAGATAGATAGATAGATAGATAGATAGATGAAAGAGAGTGAGAGAGAGAGAGAGAGAGAGAGAGAGAGTTATAAAAATGTAAATTGTTCTGTCTCATCAGTGCATATAAAATATGTGCCTAATCACAATATATGCGCCTAAATACCACCTGAAAAGCCATGACTTATGGATCCTCAATCCCCCAGGCCCTTCATCCCAAATAATTGACACCACAACTGGGTGGAAAGGCTGCAGCTTAATTTATTATACATGTTACCGTAAATACCTTCAACATATTAACAAATTATTAACCACCCATAACGATATCAATAACCATGCATAAACATATACATCAACATATACATAAACCATTGCTGGCTACATCATTACATATACTTAAACAATCTTACAGTTACCAAACCTGTGGCTTGTTCCCAACATGACCACTTACTTTGGCACCTAACTGGACCTAGCCCCAAAATGCCGATCTCTCCCGCTTAAACTACCCCTTTCATTTTCATTCCCCTTTTCTGCTGCCCACAGTGCAGCCCACCACGCCCTCCGTTGCTGCGACAATAAAACACATTATACCCTTACTAGACCTCAGTCATCATACTAACAGGGAGGGAGGGTGGGAAACTGTCTCCACTTCAGGTAAAAAATGGCTGCTTCTTCTCCATGCCCAGCCTACGTATACCCTCTGTTACTCCTCCCCTCACTCTTCCAACTACAATCACCACAATTCCACACCCCCATGAAGGCCCTGATTCATCCCTCAGTCATGTCCCTGTCCCTTAACTCTTCGGCTATGCTCACAGGGGCCCTGTAACATGCATTCTAATTCAAAAAACGGGCTTGCCCAGACTCACTTTAAGATTTTAGCAAATATTTGAGTTTGCATTTTTACACTGTTCAAGAAAAAACGCAACGAGATCACGAGATCAGATTCATCAGAACCTTGAATAGTCAGTATTTTGTTAAGAAAAAACCCACAAAAAGTCACCAGAAAAGCAAGTAAAAACTGATGAGGTTCAGTAAAAATCAATGGATATTGCTTCTATTTGTCTCTTTATTTATATTTGAAGTTTATTACAATATTTTTTAATCTGGAACAAATGGATTCTGACTGGCATGCAGCTTTTTTTCTGTAAAAAACGCACACAGGAATATTCTACTACTTTTTCTATTAAATATGCCAGCGTTAGAGAAAATACTCGCACATATTATATTGTAATTTATTTTTCTTTTTTTTTGGTGCACACGGTTTTTATCTTTTAAATTATTAAATCGACCTGCAAGACTATACAAAGTTTAAAAACATTAAAGGAACAGCCAAGTGCAGATAAGATACTTTTATAACAATTTTGAGATAAGCAAATACGTAATTGTAACAATTTAGATAACAGTTCCCTTTGGGAGGAAACTTCAGGCTACTTCAGAAAACAAAGCTCTCCGTGTGCCTGCCCACAGGCGATTTACATTTTAGCCTGCGGAAGGTTAGTCGCCGAGAAGAAGAGGAGATTTGTCGTCTGGCGACTAATCTCCCCGAATCTGCCTGTGTGGCCAGACCTTTAAAGGAATTGTTCAGTGTAAAAATAAAAACTGGGTAAATAGATAGGCTGTGCAAAATAAAAAATGTTTCTAATATAGTTAGTTAGCCAAAAATGTAATGTATAAAGGCTGGAGTGATTTGATGTATAACATGTCAGTCAGAACACTACTTCCTGCTTTTCAGCTCTCTTGGTTTACACTGACTGGTTACCAGGCAGTAACCAATCAGAGACTTGAGAGGGGGCCACATGGGTCATATCTGTTGCTTTTGAATCTGAGCTGAATGCTGAGGATCAATTACAAACTCACTGAACAGAAATGTCCCATGTGGCCCCCCTTCAAGTCGCTGAAAAGCAGGAAGTTGGATTCTGGCTGTTTTATTAGACATCTGTTCACTCCAGCCTTTATATATTGCATTTTTGGCTAACTAACTATATTAGAATTTTTTTTATTTTGCACAGCCTATCTATTTACCCAGTTTTTATTTTCACACTGAACTCCTTTAAGCTGTGAGTCTAACTGTTCCCAAGGGACCTGTTATATAAATTGTTACAATTACATATTTGCTTATCTCAAAATTGTTATAAAAGTATCTTATCTATTTGTGGCTGTTCTGGGCTCTCTGCCGAAAGCCAATTAAGTTAGAAACATTATATCTTTTTTAGCTGTTCAGTGCAGAGAAAATTGGGACTTTACAGTATAAACACAGGACTACAGGTTGAGCTGTCAAAAGTGGGACTGTCCCGCTGAAAAGGGACAGTTGGGAGGTATGTGTTGCCCAGTACTGGTAAAACTGCTGTGTTTGCTTCAGAAAAACTAGCAATCGGGGCGGTCATTCAAAGTAGAAAGGGCTCAGGTTACACAGTAGATAGCAGATAAGCTCTGTAGAACATAATGGTGTTATCTGTTTAACCTGTGCCATATAGCCTTTTTTCAATTTCCGCCATTGCTACACAGCAGCTTGTTTATAGTAGTGTTTCTGAAGCAAACAGATCAGTTTTTAAAACACTTTCATTTTTTGGTGTAACTGTTTCTTTAATGAGAGCCGCAGTGTGCAGCTCAAGTATTTGTTCTGGCTAGCAAGGTTTGCATCTTCCTCCTGAATAATGGAAAAAGAAAGCAGCGCAAAACCATAAAATAGAATTTCTCCAAATATCAACATAAGGGTGAAAGACAAAAGGGTGTACAAAAAACAGATACAGTAGATAAGTAAATAGTAGTAAGAGACTTGTCTTTGGAAATATTTGTTCCTGATCTGCCTGCCAATACCCACAACCTGACCAATCTCTTTTCCTATAGGAGCCACAGCTCCTTAATTCTCATTGTTTGGGCTTTTATCCCAAATGATATTAACAATAGAAAGCTGTCCATACCATATAAGGCCACTCCTATAGTATTTATCCAATCAGATACCAGTGAGTATTATTTAGCCTATATATGGCCACTTAACAGTCAGTGCCACTTTTGATTTACTGTCCAGAGCAAGGGATGTGAGAATGTGATGGCCTACACAACATGAATTGCAGATTGCCTGTGATAACATTTATTTAAATAGAGGCCTACATTTTTCAGAATATTATCTAAAAAATATATAATGGTAGTTAATATCGTAAATATTTAATTTATTCTGTTTTGGAGTGTATTCATTTTACCTTGTAATACAAGCAAAAGAAGAAGGCAAGAGTCCACCTGGATGAGAGCATTTCATTCCCAAAAGCTTTTTGCCTGGGTTGTTATAATTGACTGAGAGTAGGAACACGGGAGTCTGGTGATTCATTGAGCTCTGCAACGGATGTTTCAGGTGGTTAAGTATATTCTAAGAGATACATTAAAAAAAAATACTTTTCCATGTCAATTAACTGAGTTAGTTTACTTTCTTGATACATGCTGGCAAAATTGCAGTAGTTTGGAGAATATAAGTAATGGAAGATTTATTCTGTGTACATAATAAATGGTGTATGAAAAACGTAAATTCTCTTTTTTCATTTGCATTATAAAAGAACCGTACATCTTTGGCATGTTAAGTAGATTTGCGAAGCACATTAGTATTTTGCTATGTCTTAGTTTAGAAACTTATTATAAGGATTTTTTTTTATTTGTGTGAGACTTTAGCAACAGATCTGCTCTCATTCTTTTGCAACAAATTTGTCACTACTTGTAACCTGTAACCTGTATTTGCCGCTCCATATTTACAATGCAGGAAACAATGTGCAAAAGAAAGTCTCAATAGCCCATTTTTATGCACTTTGCACACTGCTCCCTGTATTGTATTGCGCCGTTGCTTCTTTTCAGGGTGCAGACACCCAGTGGCGGAACTACCGGGGGAGCAGGGGTGCAATTGGGCCAGGGCCCGCACCCTCAAGGGCCCCCCGGCAGCTCACGTGCCGCTGTTTCCGGGCCAAAAATCACGTACGGAGGGAGGCCGACTGCGCGTCCCGCACCAGGGCCCGTCCCCCTCTAGTTACATTACTGCAGACACCTGCACCATGCCCTGAGAATTGAGCACTGTCTGTGTAAGGAAGCTCTCAGTCTAAGATGAGCAGGCACATCGGCTTTCCCCACCCATACACATATTAAGGAATCTGTGGAGCTTTCCGCACTATTGGCTCTTATGCAAAACTTCCCTGTCTGCTGAAAGGCAGACATATGTGTATTTATAAAGTTATAAATAATCACTAAGGGTGAGATCCGAATTTTATTTTATAAATTCTACACTATATAAAACTTTCTGTTATCTCCCCCTCGATAAACGTTGGTTTTTGAGGGATACAGCAATTCATATCTGAAGAGTGTTTTATAACGGGCGGAGGAGAGCCTATCTGATTGCTGGAATTTGGGAACACCATAGCCCTGGGATTCAAACTTTTATTTATGGAATGTTTAAGTAGGTATACTCACCCTTTACCTTCCCCTAACTTACACACCATTTACATATGCAGGTTACGGGGCATCAGATGGTGCAGCCCGCATTGAGTTCATCAAGTCAATAAACTGATGTGCCTCCTGATGCTGCTTTCTGCAACACAAACAACCTCGAGAATATTCTTTGGAATAAAAATAACTCAGTATGTAAAAAAAAGCTGACAATGGTTCAATGGAAGTCAATGGGAATGGTTTATGACATCTTTATTTATTTTCCTGGTTCATTATATTATTTGAGTTTTTTAGCCTCTTTGAAAATGAATGGAACAAATGTATTTGTCACTGGTGTGCAACTTTGTTTTCTGCAAAAAAATGCTCGCTGAAATAATCTGTCACATTCGGTGTCGGACTAGGGGGCCTGGGGCCCACAAGGCCTGCAGCCTCAAGGCCCCCCCACACCCTCCCCCAGGCCCCCCACACCCCCCCAGTCCCCCCACACCCCCCCCCAGTCCCCCCAACCATGGGTGTCCGCAGAAAATTTTCCAGGGTGGGGCAAGGAGGCATCTGTGGGCGGGCCTGTGAGATAGGTGGGTGTGTCACTGCCATCAGGGGGTGGAGCTATGCCACGGCGATCAGCCGATCGCCAGGTCAATCAAGGGAATCCTGCACAGTTTCCCTAATTTGAAAAACCATCCAGGAAGTTTTGACCCGGGCAACCCTTCAAAATACCGGTTGTCTGACAAGAAGCAACCCTAGTTCACACAAAGATGGCAAAGTGGCAAGTTCATGTATAAATACCCCCAGAACCCACAAACAGATGGCACAGGGGCAAGTACATGTATAAATACCCCCAGAACTCACAAACAGATGGCACAGGGGCAAGTACATACATAAATACCCCCAGAACTCACAAACAGATGGCACAGGGGCAAGTACATACATAAATACCCCCAGAACTCACAAACAGATGGCACAGGGGCAAGTACATGTATAAATACCCCCAGAACTCACAAACAGATGGCACAGGGGCACGTACATGCATAAATACCACCAGAACTCACAAACAGATGGCACAGGGGCAAGTACATGTATAAATACCCCCAGAACTCACAAACAGATGGCACAGGGGCAAGTACATACATAAATACCCCCAGAACTCACAAACAGATGGCACAGGGGCAAGTACATACATAAATACCCCCAGAACTCACAAACAGATGGCACAGGGGCAAGTACATACATAAATACCCCCAGAACTCACAAACAGATGGCACAGGGGCAAGTACATACATAAATACCCCCAGAACTCACAAACAGATGGCACAGGGGCAAGTACATACATAAATACCCCCAGAACTCACAAACAGATGGCACAGGGGCAAGTACATGTATAAATACCCCCAGAACTCACAAACAGATGGCACAGGGGCACGTACATGCATAAATACCACCAGAACTCACAAACAGATGGCACAGGGGCAAGTACATGTATAAATACCCCCAGAACTCACAAACAGATGGCACAGGGGCAAGTACATACATAAATACCCCCAGAACTCACAAACAGATGGCACAGGGGCAAGTACATACATAAATACCCCCAGAACTCACAAACAGATGGCACAGGGGCAAGTACATACATAAATACCCCCAGAACTCACAAACAGATGGTACAGGGGCAAGTACATGCATAAATACCACCAGAACTCACAAACAGATGGCACAGGGGCAAGTACATGTATAAATACCCACAAAACTCACAAACAGATGGCACAGGGGCAAGTACATGTATAAATACCCCCAGAACTCACAAACAGATGGCACAGGGGCACGTACATGCATAAATACCACCAGAACTCACAAACAGATGGCACAGGGGCAAGTACATACATAAATACCCCCAGAACTCACAAACAGATGGCACAGGGGCAAGTACATGTATAAATACCCCCAGAACTCACAAACAGATGGCACAGGGGCACGTACATGCATAAATACCACCAGAACTCACAAACAGATGGCACAGGGGCAAGTACATGTATAAATACCCCCAGAACTCACAAACAGATGGCACAGGGGCAAGTACATACATAAATACCCCCAGAACTCACAAACAGATGGCACAGGGGCAAGTACATACATAAATACCCCCAGAACTCACAAACAGATGGCACAGGGGCAAGTACATACATAAATACCCCCAGAACTCACAAACAGATGGTACAGGGGCAAGTACATGCATAAATACCACCAGAACTCACAAACAGATGGCACAGGGGCAAGTACATGTATAAATACCCACAAAACTCACAAACAGATGGCACAGGGGCAAGTACATACATAAATACCCCCAGAACTCACAAACAGATGGCACAGGGGCAAGTACATGTATAAATACCCCCAGAACTCACAAACAGATGGCACAGGGGCAAGTAACAGTAACTCACACACTCGATCTGTAACTGACTCTCTTGCCCGGCTGGGCTGCAGCCTCACTAAATCCACCCCTCCCCCAAGACAAGCACCGAGCAGTTTTACTCACAGTTCATGACATCATGCAGGAAATCCAGACCAGGTTAGGCAGCAGTGTTGAAGGGGAATGCCTGGAGCCATGCTTTCAGTTTGTTTACCGGCTCCCTCTCCCTCCCCGCACTACACTAAACTCCAGTCACGGGGAGGGGAGGGCGGAGTTTAGAAACGGCTTCACAGAGTCTACAGTGAAGCACTGTAGGTGCCGCCCCCCAATCATGACGCCTTGGTAGGAAACTCTGGATGCTGAGAGGGGGGAGGGATTTTTGCACGCTGCGGGCAAATTAATGGATATCGGCCCGCATTTGGCCCGCGGGCCGTAGCACAGTCCCAGGGGGGGGCATTGCCCCCTCTTGCCCCCCTCTGTGGACGCCCATGCCCCCAACTGCAAAGTTCTCTCTGCCGGCACCCTTGCCTCCCGCATGTATCTTTTCTGGCGGGACCGGGGTCAGGTAGAGAGGTAAGGAGAGGTAGTACAGGGAGCGGGTCTGGGGCCCAAAGGATCCTGGGCCCACCAGGTTTTATCCCGATGTCCTGTCAGCCCAGTCCAACCCTGGTCACATTATTTTTAAGCTAAGCTGTGAGAAAGAAGTTACACAACTTTTGTTGCATTATATTTTGTGTGTTTTTCCCCCAACCTCAAAAATAAAAACACTGGGCAATTTGCACCTGGGCAGTATCACATAACCAACTAGATGTTTGATTCTAACAAACATAATGACCATAATCAGCGGATAGCATTTACTGGTCACCTATTTCACCTATGGATTTCATGGGTTTCATATCCTGCATAATCTGTTGTGATGAATTCATTATTTGACTATAGGGTTGCCACCTTTTCTGATATGGGTAAACGGCCATGGGGTGGGACGGTGACATCAGAGGGCTGGTTGGTGATGTCAGGGGGTGGGGCAGTGACGTCACGGAGGAGTTTATGAAGTAGGGGGCAGGACTGGTGATGTGGTGATCAGCGATTTGTCCTGTCCGGATTTCTGTTAATCCAGACAGGCAGTTTTCACCCAGACAGCCTTTCCAAAAACCAGGCTGTATGGGTGAAATCCATACAGGTGACAACTCTATTTGGCTACCTCCAAAAATAATGAATTTGTTTGTTGCATGGGGTGAAGCATCAAGAGGACTTTCTGATGTATTTGTGTGGGTTGTTACATTGAAACAAAATAAGGCATTCCATGAACCCATGACTTTGCACAGGCCACAGTGGTTTTGTTCAACCAGACATCTAATCTGGGAATATATCGCCACTGTTTGCATAAATATATATATATATATATATATATATATATTTTCCCACAGTACCAGCACTCCAGACGAAGGTAATTCCAGTGGTGCAAGATCAATTGTAGTATATATATTGTAGAAAGGATCAGCACACACTGTATGTCCGGTGAAAAATCTTTTCATTTATTGTGAAAATATCAACATAATCCCTGGATTATGTTGATATTTTCACAATAAATGAAAAGATTTTTCACCGGACATACAGTGTGTGCTGATCCTTTCTACAATATATATATATATATATATATATATATATATATATATATATATATATATATATATATATATATATATATATATATATATATATATATATATATATATATATATATATAATATATAATTATATATAATAGACTGACAGTACTATTCTGAAAAGGTGGCGTTTGTATGTATGCAATTTAAATTATGTTACAGAAGAAAACATGATCCTTAGGACTCCATTAATTAGCTTTAATCAGACAAAAGTGCCAAAACTGTATTCAAATGCAGAAAGATATTTGCCTTTCAACACGTTCTTCTATAATTAGTGGTGCTTGCGAAGCAAAGCATCACTACTGTTATCTTGAAAACTTATTTTTATTCTTCTTCCGTATGAAAGTTTGGCGCGTAACTAGTCCCGCACCGTTTGTCCTAGACCCATGAATGAGGTGTCAAATCGTGCGGCTTAATCGGGAATGGGGTGGTATGACTTTTCTAAGGGGTGGGTGGTTAATTGCCCCTTGCGGGGGCAATTAACCACCCCGAAAAGTCCCATAGATTAACATTGAGGCCAACTTTTGACGGATTCTAGCGCAGAGAGGGAATCTTGTAGAAACGTTAAATTTACCACATTTGAAGAGGTTTGCGACCTGTGTCAGATGATACCCCACACGAGGGTATAAGTTTTACCCCCGGGGCAGGAGAGGTCCCCAAATTTGCCCCATTGACTTATAATGGGGAATTTATCGAATAATTAGTTTGTCGCAGACCCATGAATGAGGTGTCAAACCGTTCAGCTTATTCGGGAATGGGGTGTTGTGACTTTTCTGTCCTATTTTGGGGACCCAAAAAAGTGAGCGGAGCCGCAAACATCAGATTTTCCCTATTGACTTCAATGAGAAAATGTAAACAGCTGTAATTCTCACAGTAATAAAGCCAGAGCTCCCAAACTTGGCACCGTGGGTCACTGGGTGACTGCAGCCAAAATTTACAAAAAGTGGGCGGAGTCTATAACAGCCAATCAAATTTCAGCCATTCAATTAAATAGGAAAATTTTAAACTGCTGCCGCTCTTAGACGGTTAATGGCAGCCTCCTCAAAGTTGGCACAGTTGGTCACTGGGGGACTGGGATTAAAATTAAGAAAAGTGGGTGGAGCCAAAACCAACCAATCAGATTTCTTTGATTGGTTTTAATGGGAAAAATTAAGAAGGCTGCCATTCTCTCAGTATTGATGTCAGGGACCTTGAATATCACAAATGTGGTCGCTGGGGGTTTCCACTTCAAGTTTAGAAAAAGTGGGCGGAGCCACCAACAACCAATCAGATTTCATTCATTGATTTTCAATAGAAAAAAATAGAAATGCTGCCATTTTTACACATTAAATGACAGCATTCCCAAACTTTGGTATGTTAGTCACTGAGTGACTGTGGTTCACAATTAGGAAAAAAAGGGGCAGGGCAACAACAGCCAATCAGATTTGGGCCTGAGTTTTGCCACGGCAAGCACCACTCACATTTTCTTCAGGAAATGTACCTCTCTAGTTGTGCTTTTCAAGTAATGGACACAATAGATGCCTGGAATTGACACCTCCCCTTGAAAAGATATTGCATTGAGGGGTACCTCATATCACATCAATAACATTGAGGCTTGCATCTATTAACACATTCCCTTTCTGCCACCCTCTTCAGTACAAACCAAAGGCCTTGGAATTACTACAGCTGCTGTGCCAAGTTACGATTTATTTTTCATAGCATTTTGACTGGAAATGATCCATCTTCCTAAATTAAGATATATTTTATGGCTCCTAACTAGCAGAAATACTAAAAGGAGTACTGAAATATTGTCTACTCTGACTTTATTGGCATTGCTGAAATTGGCAAATACTGCTGTAGCCTGTACTGTATATTATTTTTTATAAATCTTATTTCTAGGCACTACCAATAAACAGAAGTCCCATAACTTTCTATGATACCTTTTACTGATAATGAAATGACATTGTAAAGAATTATCCCCAAAGTCTGTCACACAGAAATTTTGAAAAGCAGGTCACATAATTATGGCCCTACAGCTTCCATCATCCTCTGCCAGAGGTTGCTTGGTGTTTAAAGGTGTTGTCTACTTTTAAGTTAACTTTTGGTATGATGTAGAGATTGACAATAAATTGTCTTTGGTTTTAATTTTTTATTATTTGTAGATTTTCAGTTATTAATCTTTTTGTTCAACAGCTCTCCAGTTCTGAATTTCAGCAGCTATCTGGTTGCTATGGTCTTGATTACCTTAGCAGCCAGGCAGTGGTTTGAATGAGAGACTGGATCATTGGCGTAACTAAAAATCTTTAGAGGGGCCCAGCGCACAGGGCTGGATTTACATAGTGGGCACCCCTAGGCCCACTGCCATTTGTCGTCCCTGTCCCCTCCCCTTTATTCGTGCAAATTTTCATCATCTGGACTGGAGCAATGGGTATTGTCGCACGGGAAATTTAAGAAATTATTGTACCCAGTGTTTTTGAACCAATGTGGGTGTGGTTGGGCAGCATGCCGCCCCCCTAAAATCCTGCTGCCCTAGGCTTGGGCCTAGGTGGCCTTTCCACAAATCCGGGCCTGCTCCCGTCCACTTCCTGCCTCTGCCGACTCCTCGTCCAGACTCTGTCCACTCACATACCCAGACTCCACCCACTTTCCGCCCATGCAGATGAGCTCTGCTTCCCTGCTGCAGGTAAGAGAGAGAGTCTAGGGAAGGGGGAGGTTCTTGTTGGCTATAGAGGAAGCATCCTCTATAGGTACGCACTGATTGGAATATGAAAATAGAGGATCTGAAAAGAAAGAGAAGAAATAAAAACAATAATACTAGAATTGTAAGCTCACAGCTCACAATTGTTTTAGCTGCCATTTAAAAGCTGGAAAAGATGTAGAAGAAGAAGGCAAATAATTCAAAAATAATGAAGAACAATTGCAAAATTGCTTGAAATAGGTTATTATCTAACATAGTAAACAAAGTGAACCACCCCTTTTAAGGAGAACTCAACCCCCCCCCCATTATAAACCACTACCCCCTACTCTACATATTCCCCCCTCCCTACTCCCCCCTGCACAGGTGATGATATTTGTAAAGCCCCATGTCTTTTAAATACCTCTTGTTGCAGAATCAGCACAGTGGAGCTCACGGGCGCCATCTTGGGCTCTTCAGTATTCTTTGTAAAGTGAATGCCATATTGGTGCATGCGCAGTTGGAGCAATCTTCTGGTTACTGACAACTGTGCATGTGCCGATAGTGACGCAAATTGCCGAAGGGAAGGAAGAAGACCCCAAGAATACTGAAGATGACGCCCGTGAGCTCCACTGCGCTGACTCTGCATCTGTCAGTATTTCTAGAGGGGATACAATTCTGGGTTAACACTATGCAGAGGGAGGCACGGAGGGCGGCCAATGGGGACTTTTGGCTGTGGGGGGTTTAGTTATCCTTTAAGTTCATCGCAGCCAGCAAGCCTGTGTTCGATATTGTGGTTGCAAGAAATTCAAAACTTTCCTACATTTGTCTGTATTAAAAATAAAACATGAAGTACACTGGGCAAAGTTTTACAAAGAAAGTGTGAAGACTTCTTTAAACAACACACATCAGCAAAATGAAGGCAAAGGAAGGTCTCAACCCCTATAAAATATACTGGCATTTAGATGTGAGTGCTAATGTGTTGGGAATAAAATTACCGATGTGCAGAAGGACAGCCTAACCGCAGAATAGCCTCTGTGCTGGATTCTTCGACTGCTATGCGTTCAAGGTAGAGGACTCTGTGACATTACATATAGTACAGCAGATTGCTCCTACTCACTGCGCCCGAGGTGAAAAATACAGAGAACACGGTGACTGGAACTTAATGCATTTTGCCTTATCATGAAACAGCAGTGATGGGAACATTTGAAAAGAAGTGGCTTTTTCCGATACTGAAATTCTAGGTCCTTTGCTTTAGCAAGAGTACAGTCCCCCTCCCAAGCATTGGTTTATTTTTTGACAATTTGTGTTAAATATTATTATACGAAATCCTCCTTAGACTAAACTGACATGTCTGTACTTATTTCTTCATTTAGTTTGTGCTATTGTTATTTAGAGCTAAACATACTACATTATGTTGTAGTTTAAGGATTTGTTTAAGCAATCTCAGCCCTGTAAAGGCTTCATACTTCTGGGTGGCAAATAATGCTTAATAAACATTTATGCTAGTAACTGAATCAAATGATTGGGCATATGTGCATTGCTGTAATTCTGATCTGCCAGACCAGCAAGTTAACTTTTCCCATATTAGTGGTGAAAGCAGTTTCAAAACAAAGGAATAGGAGTGGTTTGTTGGCTAATTTTAAAGGTAGTCAGTTTCCAAGCAAGGGAATTTATCTGGTCAGCTTCAAAGGAATTTTAGGGAAGTGTGGTGTTTATACAAATGGACTGTAGATGTCACTGTGCCAAGACTTATACTGTGCATACTTCCTGACAGCTTAAAAGTGAAAGTGAAAGTTACTGTTGTGTAATGGCTGCATGAGAGCCTGCTAATAAAGCACTGTTATACACTACTCATCCTCTGCTACCCAAAACATAACAATTGGCGACAGGATGTGTCTTCTTCCTCTGCAGCAGCCTGCACCTTTTCTTCTAAACCCTGGTGAGCCTACCATACCTTTTACTGCTTGGATCCGTATGTTTGAAAATTACATTATTGCTGCTGACCAAGGGGAGATTTCTGCTGCTAGAAAGTGTGCTTTACTTATTCACTGCCTGGGAGCAGAGGGACAGCGTATATTCTATACATTACCATTACCTGATGATACTTTTGAAACTGCTCTTACTGCTATAAACAACTTTTTGGTGCCAAGAGTAAATGTGGACAACGTAATGGCGAATCCACAGAACAATTTGTAGCAGCTTTGAGAGAGCTGGTTGTTACCTGTGAGTTTGGGATTCTAACCGATGAAACGCGAAGAGACCAAATAGTGGAAAAAACAAACTCACCTCGCATTAGAGAGAGACTGCTCCTAGAGCAGGATTTAACTCTTGAAACAGCAGTGGCAGAGGCTAAAACTCTCAGTCAGGGAACTGCTGGGAATGTACAGACTGTGAATTCAGCACTGTGGCCTAATAATGCACAGTCACGGGCAAAATACAGTGCTAAGGAACTGGATTCACCTACACTGCAAAACCATACAGCAAATACAAATAGAAAATACTGCATTCGCTGTGGTTCAACACAACACACCGCAAATCGCGTTACATGTCCTGCAAAAGCTAAACGGTGCCGATAATGCACAAAAGTAGGACATTTTGCTAAGATCTGCCGTAGTTCTGCTAAAGATGTTGATGAAGTCACTACTACAAATGTCACAGAATTAAGTGTTGATAAAGCTGGTACATTTATTCCAGACAAGTTTATATGCACGGTCAGTGTCAGCACTGCTTCTGCTGACAAAGGACACTCCATTAACCTGATGCTTGATACAGGTTCAGCTGTTTCTATACTACCAAAGGATATTTTCTTGAAATACTTTGCAAAAGATCTGCTTGTTGCACCTGCCCTAATCCAATCCCTGTGCTTGGTTGCTTGCCAGTGACTGTACAATTTGAATCAAATACTGCAAAATGTGACTTTTACATTGTGAATAAAAATATAACAGGAGGCAGTGTTTAAAGTAATTTTGAAAGTACACATATGGGATCTATTATCCGGAAACCCATTATCCAGAAAGCTCCGAATTACTTTAAGGTCATCTCTCATAGACTCCATTGTAATCAAATATTTCAAGATTTTAAAACGTCCTTTTTCTCTGTAACCATAAACAGTACTTGATCCCAACTAAGATCTAATTAATCCTTATTGGAGGCAAACAATCCTATTGGGTTTATTTAGGGGCAGTTAAAGAATTTAAATCTTTTAATAAATTTCAATTTGTGTTTTTTTTTTCCAGAGTTTATGCTAGTTTTTAGAAACTCCCATAAACTCGAAATTCGACCCTTGTTAAATCTCCATCTTATTGTTTAAATAATTTTTAAGCAGACTTAAAGGGGGTTATTTACCAAATGTCTAATTTTAGAGTAATGTGAATTTTTTTAAACTTTAATAAATTAAATAAATTATTCACAATTGGAATGGTATGTTATTTATGAAAAATTCGAACATTTAAGATTCGATCGAATAGTCCTGCCCCGAAAACTCTAATCAAATTAGAATAGAATTTGAATCGCGTTTTCCTCTGAAAAAAAACCTCGACTTTAGCACGTCAATTTTTTTTCTCCCATTGGAGTGTATGGGGCATAATTTTTTGGCAAAAATTGGATCATAACTACTATTAAAAGTGTTGTTCACCTTTAAGATAACTTTTTGTATGAGTTAGAGGGTGATATTCTGAGACAATTTGTAATTCGTTTTCATTTTTTTTTTAATTATTTAACTTTTGATTTAACAGCTCTTCAATTTGCATTTTAAGCATTCTGGTAGCCAAGGACCAAATTACCATAGCAACCATGCACTGGTGCGAATAAGAGACTGGAATATGAATAGGAGAGGCTTGAATAGAAGGATGAGGAATAAAAGTAGCAATAACAATACATTTGTAGACTTACAGGCCATTTGTTTTATAGAAGGGGTCAGCGACGCCCATTTGAAAGCTGCAAAGAGTCAGAAGAAAAAGGCAAATAACTATAAAAATAAATAATGTAGACCAATTGAAGAGTTGCTTAGATTTGGCCAGTCTATAACATAATAAAAGTTACCTTAAAGGTGAACCACCCCTTTAATATCTTCAGATAGTTCAAGGGACATCTGCCATTGACTTCAACATGAACCTCGGCAGGTTTTAGTTGGAGAATAATCGAATTAGAACTGTTTAAAAAAAAAAAGTGAAAATTCAATTTTACCATTCAAACCTTAGTAAATATGCTCCATAGTGTAGAGGTCAAAATTACAGAAAGACCCATTATTCAGAAAACCCTAGGTCCCGAGCATTCTGGTTTATAGGTCACAATCTGTACAGCCATCTGCCCATTATTTGGTTTAAAATATGCTTTTGGTGGAATATAGGAATATATATTGTCCCTGCTTTAGCCATTAATAGGCAGTGTAAAAAGAGTAATTTCTATTTGATTTTTAGGCCATATAAACGTTTGTCAGCTAGCAAGTATGGATCCTGTGGTAAATCATTGCAATGCATCCCCTGTTATTGTTATTGCTTTTAAAGTTGAGACTTTTGCCAACACTTAAATGAAAAACCTTGATCTGTCTCACGAAAAATATTGAGCTCAACAATCATATTTTTAAAAGATTTTTAAAAAATGACACTGTCAGCATTAGCCCACCTAGGGTTTAACTCGTGTGATGTTTTCCTCTAGTCATCATATCTCTGTGTGTCTTTGGGTGATATATTATTTTTTTATTCATCTGTGAGAAGGTTCTTTCTGTATTTCCTGCCACCCATTGAAATCCAATCCAAGCCCTGCTGGCTAATGAGCTGCGTGACAATTGCAGATGTCTTCTATGTGAGGAACTCACTTCCGAAGTTTGATTGCTTAGAGGCCAGTGTGGTCGACAAAACTGCACAGTTTGCAGATGAGACTAAACAATGTTCAGATCCCGGTATTAACACCCTCATCACTCACAACTAGCAGCAAAGGTATATGCCATTAAACTAGCTCCTTGCTCTTTATAAGAGAGAGGGGAATAGAAGCAAAGGGAAAATGTTTAGAACTCGTGGCAAGATCAGAGTGTTCTATGCTGAACCCAAATAGCATCTAAGTGCAGACATAGGAGCAAATCTAGTTATAATTTGCTTGTGTCTCTGTGTATGTGCCCTTATTGGAGGGTCTTCATATACTGCAAATACTGATGATTGGTGTGCAGTGAACATGTTTTAGCTCAGTATACATTTATATACATTAGGAGCATATGTGCCTGTTATATTATAAGCACCACAAGTATATACAGGTATAATACACAAAAGCCATCAATATCTTGTAAATTATATCCTTATAAGAGTACTGATGTCATCAGTTATAAACGGTGAGTAGTGATGTCATTAGTGTCACATGACTCAATAAAACTTGTGTATTATAATAAAGTACCCCCTGTTGCAAAACTCCTCTGTAACTTATAATATCCTTATAATTTTCAAGAGGGGGTACTTTGTTCACTATTAATCCAGAATGCTCGGGACCTGGGGTTTTCTGGATAAGGGATCTTTCAGTAATCTAGATCTTCATACCTTAAATCTACTAGAAAATCATGTGAACATTAAATAAACCCAGTAGTCTGGTTTTGTTGCCAATAAGGATTAATTATATTTTAGTTTGGCTCAAGTACAAGGTATTGTTTTATTACTACAGAGAAAATGGAAATCATTTTTAAAAATGTGGATTATTTGATAATAATGGAGTCTAATTCCGTAATTCGGAGCTTTCTGGATAATGGGTTTTCAGATAGATCCCATCTCTCTCTCTCTCTACAGTTTTGAATATTCCTACTACTTAATTGTCCTGCTTTTTAATATTTACATCTTTGGAGCTTGGAGGTAAGATTATAGGATAGTGCATAGCTGCCTCGGGAAGCAATACATACATAAACAAATCCAGAACTGTCTTGCCATAGTAAAATAGAAATTCCTGACTAGTTAGTAAGAATGGCATAGGGAAATCACTTTCTAAAACCTGGTGTAAATCAGCATGCAGTTTTATCTATATAATATCAAAACACAAACTAAATGTAGGGTATGTAAATGTATGCTGGTTTACTATCATCTAATATGCTATATTCATAATAATAGTTTAAATAATACATCAGAGCGTGGCTAGCGCTGGAATGGTTCATTGAAATCCCCAGATTACTCATTACCTGGCATTGTATCTGTTCTCACTTTACCCAGTGCTCTGTGCAGCTGCCTGTTCTTCCTTTGTCAGTTTCTGTGGCCTTTCTGACCCTTCTCGTTACATGTACATAAGTGAAGACAAAGAAGCAGACAGACAGCTACAATCTATATTTCACGGGAATCCAGGAAGCAATTATGGTTAAGCCAATTTTTGCGCTGGTTCTTATCTCCTATAAATGATAAAACGTATGGGCTTTCTCTTCTGCACTGTTTTATTTTTGCATCATTCTAAGGCAACGCCGGTAAAGAAAACAGTGTCTTTCATTTATTCTCTTATGCACGGCAATGATTCATTTTCAACTATTTTATGATGTCAAATGTCTTGAGACAAGTGTGGCAAATCTGGTACTTCCTATCCACAGGTCACCAACCAAGTCCTCATCAATGAATTAAAAGAAATACTGTGACTTCTTGAATTCACTTTATTTTTAAATGTAATTGCTATTGAAACCAGTTTCTATCTATACTATTCCATGAAGTGCTGGTCCTGACTACATGACTATTGAAATATCATTGCAGTAGTCAGATTTCTATTTACTACTACATCTTGTGCACATCTTCACAGGTATTCTGGGAACTGGAGTCTTGACTGGAGTAGAGTTGACTATTGGGGTTGGGGAAGGGGGTCAGCACCGGGTCTGCTGTCTCTGTTTTTTGATACATAGGGGATATTTACATATTACTTATAAGTCCATAGTTGGACTGAATTGCTAATATACACACCAAATTAGTGTGGTAAACCATGTTAACCAATTGCAGAGTTGTCAACCCCCCTATATTCTTTTGGGAGTTACCAGATTTTGTTCTCTGACCCCCAGTCTCCTGTCACCCTTAAGCGTTCCCCCGTTTTCTAAAGATCTTCCATGGTTTAGGACGGTTTGTGTTGGAAATCCAACATGCGCATGCGCTAAACATTTCATTGACGTTAGTGGAGCAATGTGCACTTGTGCAGCATGGAATTTTTGGCTTCAGGTAAGGACATCACTTCCACAGATGGCAATTTTGTGTCCCAAAAAAATGTCACCATTTCCTCGTAGAAACTAGCTGGTAAGGTTGACAGCGCTGCAATCAGACCAGCGTTTTCATTATGTAGGTGTGCAAGTAGGTTTGCCACCTGTCCAGATTTGACCCGGACAGCCCGGTTTTCAGAAGGACAGGAACAGGAACTCCCTTGATTGACATGGCGATAAGCCAATCACTGGTCATCACCTCATATCCCCACCACCGTGATGTCTCTGGCTCCTCCTGCCATGTCACTGGCCCACCCCTCTGACATCATGGCTCCGCCCCCCTGCCCAGATCATGGGCAACAGAAATGTGGCAACCCATTGTGCAAGACACCAACCTTTTTTAACCATGAGCCACATTTAAATGTAACAAAAAGCTGGAGAGCAACACAAGCATGCAAAAAGTTCCTTGGGGTGCCATATAAGAGCTGTAATTGACAATTTAGTAGCCCCTATGTGGACTGACAGCCTACAGGAGGCTCTGTTTGGCAGTGCACCTGGTTTTTATGTAACCAAAACTTGCCTCCAAGCCTGTAATTGAAAAAAGGCTATTGAACTGGAGCAGTTTTGCACCTTTGTTAATAGGTACATATGTAAGTAGATCTCAGTTTTTGAGGTATTTCTAAAAGATTGTATGATTTCTAGACAAAAGAGAAACTGTTTTACTCCTTAAGTGAATCTTTGTCTTTCTAAACTCATAAAAACATAAATGTGTTTGTACTGCTAATAATTGACCCCTAACATGTCTGCTGGGGATGCCCTAATTATTACTATAATCCTTTTTTAATAATTTATCAAGAGCCTAGCATATTCCATAGTGGTACAAACCAATAAAAATCAAAAAGTGCCCAGACTGCATAAACGTGCAATGCACATCATTAATCCATCAAGAACTGACCATATATATAAGATGTCCCAATATCAAAACCCGTAAAAAATCAGGCACCAAAACATAAAACATTTTACATTGCCTGAATAGCATGACAGTGTTTCTGACACTACACAAGACGACAGATCCACCTCCTGATATATCATCATGCCACACTATTTATTCAGACCTATTTGCACAAAATAAAATATTTTTTTGAGAACTGTTTTATAGAATTCATTTTTAAAGGAGAAATGTATTACAGAAAGGAATGATTAATTGTTTTAATAATAAAATCAAACTGGAGCTTATCTAAAACAACTAGATAAATGACTTTGGAAATGCAGCTATATATTCATTTTGTTACAAGCTTCTCAGAGATATCTAAGTTAAGGTAGAGGCAACTTCAGGCGACTATGGAAAACGCATCGCCGCGTGTGCTAGCGCAGGCGACTTTTCATTATAGCCTATGGGAAAACACGCTGAGGCAGTTCGGGGAGATAGTCGATCAGAAGACGAGGCGATTAGTCGCCAGGTGACAAAATCTCCCCGAATCTCCTCATGTGGCCTTACCCTAAAGATGTTAATGTTTCAGCCGGTTCTTGTTAACAAGAACTATACCATTCAGACTAAACCATTCATATATTTTTATGCTTGGCTGGTTCTAGATGAGACAAAAACCGCCGAAATATACTCCAGTTATTTTTCACTACACTAGGCCAGATGGACTTCAGAGAGGTGCACAGGGAGCTTAGTTCAGTAGTTGTAAGTCCACTATGTTTTAATCTTCAAGGACACTTTGATGCTCTCAGTACTGTGTGCCAGAGGAATCAAAGGATCACAGATATGGAAAATTGGAACTTTAATTCAGCCAGAAAGTGATATTAAACATGTAGGATTCACATATTCAGTGGGGAAACTGCCATCAGAAATTAAACATGTCAAACTCATTTTCTAGCTGAGATTTAGACCAGGGTGATGCTCTTTTGGCGGGGAGCTAAAGTAGATGTATCTGTACTGGGCTTATGATTCCTCAAAGCTTCAAAGCGATAGTTAACAAACACGGGGTAGCCCAAATAATGTTTTATAATCTACCAATACCTCTTCTGATTAAAATCACAAGCAAAATCTTAGGGGCCTGTATATTAAACCTCAAATCTTTCTGGTCGAGTTTTTAAAGGGGAAAAGCTAAAATTTTCCACAGAAAAGAAACTCAAATTTTCAGAGATTTGTTTTGCTCTGAAGCTGCTAAAAATCCGAATTCATTAAAACCTGGCAAAACCATGTAGAAGTCAATGGCAGAAGATCTTTTTAACAATTGGAACATGTTTTTTACCTTCATGATTCTCAAAAGTTTCGGGACATTTGCCCTGGTTTTCATTCAATAATCCGATAACTTCGAGGTTTCGGGTTGACAGTTTGAAAAAATTGCACAATTTTGTCTCAATATTCTTTTGCATCAATTATTTCGAGAACTTTTATTGGTGAATTAAGGGAATTCGGTTTTGGGAGTTTGATTATTTTTTTTTAAATTAAGTGAGAAAAAGTCGAGTTTAAGTAAATAACCCCCTAAATGTAAGATGTATAATGTCCAGTAGATAAACACTATCTTTATATTTTCCATGGAACGAACATAGAACCCTTATTTTGCATTAATATATTTAATAGATCTCATTGAGACATATATCCTGTGTTGGTAAATTTGTGGCACCTCTGCTCTTTGACAATCAACAAAACATCATATATTTGAACTCTTCGTGTCTCAAGAGGGCAGAGTGGAAAAGCAGCATTGCTTTTGATTGGTTTATGTATTTTGCAGGCTATAAAGTTGGCTTTTGAAGCCTAGATCAGTTTGTTGATTTTACTTTACATTCTCATGGCCCTTCTACAGACCCTGAATTATATTCCGCTGTACTGTCTGAGCCTATGCTTGGCAGAAATACATATTCCAGTCACCTTTCTTGCCAAGAGCAAATTCGTTAAAGGAGCTTTAGGAAATGTGTTATAAAATCGTATTTTTTTTCTCTCTGCATATCTACATACAGAAACAGAACCAACCATATTTATATATAATTGTGGAAAGCAATTTAATGTATTATTAATGTGGGAAAAGATAATAATGATGATGTGGATGTGAAGTGAACACAAGTAGATTTTGGGGGGATAACCAGTGGTATGATACATTTTAATGTATCATGTGCAAGGCTAATTCTGTTAAATTTACATTATGGTATATTATAGCTCACTCCCTATTTTTTTCAGGAAACATTTTAGATGGAAACATGGTTTCTGCCCATTTATGTAGAAGACTGTATCTGCAAATTCTTTAAAGAGATACTGACACCAGAAATTAAACCATTTTTACATCTATCATAGTATTGCTTTGTTTGCTACTTATAATTTTGCCATAAAGTATTTGCTAAAAGCTTTTATATTACTCATCTGACTTCCCATACTCGTCTATGAGGGGGCTGCCATATTTGTGCAGCAGGAGATGGGACAGTCATGACAAGCTGGGATGGGACAATCACGTTGGCAAAATAGTCAGATGAACTAAATATTATTTACATAAACAGACAGAGTTGGGCCCCCTAGGCAACCCAGCCAGCCAGCCCGTCCCCATCTCCCCCATTGCGCGATCGCACATGTGCGGTGACGCAGAGCGTTGTTCGCTCACATTCAATGCCATGTTAGTCTGGTCTAGAGGTAGGCAGCAGAGGTAGCTGCAAATTTGAAAAAAAAAAAACGAAAATTTGAATATCGAAATTTATTATGTACTGTCTCTGTAAAAATTTGACTTCGACCATTCGATTCAATTCAAATTTGAAAAAAACCCCCGAAAATTTGAATATCGAAATTTATTATGTACTGTCTCTGTAAAAATTTGACTTCGACCATTCGCCATCTAAAACCTGCAGAATTGCTGTTTTAGCCTATGGAGGACCTCCTAGAACCCATTTGTAATCAATTGGTGGACTTTGAAAAATTTTTTGGGAAAATCTGTGAATCGAATTGATCAAATGCGCTATTACTTTGATTTGTTCAGTTCGAATTTGGCCGAATAGGGACCTATTCGATCTAAAATGGACCTATTCAACCAAAAAAAACCTTTCACTTCATTTTGGTTGGCTTTTTTAAATTCGAATTTCGAAGTTTTTCAATTCAAAATTCGACCCTTGATAAATATGCCCCATGCTGTTATGTGATCCAAAAATCTGTTATCCAGAGAGCTCAGAATTATGGTAAATGCATCTCCTATAGACTCCATTTTAATCAAATAATTTGTAGTTTTAAAAATGATTTCCTTTTTCTCCGTTATAAAAAAAAACCTTGTAATTGATCCTAGCTAAGATATAGTTAATCCTTCTTGGAGGCAATCCAAGCCTATTGGGTTTATTAATGTTAAAACATTTTTTTTTAGCAGAATAAAGGCCAAATTACATAAAGACCCCTTAATCCAGAAAACCCCAGATCCCGAGCATTCTGAATAACAGGTCCCATACCTGTTCGGTCTATATATGAGAAGACTGGCTTGTCTGGCAAGGTATACAGATTTAGGATTTTTTTCCAAAAATGGCAACCCAGGTGGTAGGACAAAATGGACTGACCCATTTGGTTAGGAATGGAATCAGTACATATCTGTTGGGAGAGATTAGCATCTATGGCTGAATATGTGGCCAATAATTCTCACCACCGCACACCTGTTAGTTTACTCCTCTGCTTCCAGTGGTGCTGGTTCTCCGTGGACCAGGCAAGGTCCCTTATGCAAAGATACAGAAAAATACGGATCCGCACACACTTTATCATCAAGCAGATGGGGATTACCCCAAATTTATTGTACCACCAACAAGATCTTGTTGGTGGTACAATAAATTTGAGGTAATCCCCATCTGCTTGATGATAAAGTGTGTGCGGATCCGTATTTTTCTGTATCTTTGAATATGTGGCCAAGACTTTCCAGCCTTTCTAATCAATAGGAAATCGATAGAATGATAGATGCAATTGAACTGACCGTATATAAAACATTTATTAATTCTTTTATTATTGCTTTATTTATGCATAAGAATGTCTCTGCAGTAAGGTAAAATGATCTGTTCCTGAGATAATTCATAGGAAGTCGCAAACAAGAGTATCACATGTAGATATCGGCATATAGATTACTTTGCAAATGCGGGTAATGATTCATCTTTTGTCAAAAAGAATAAGACCACACATTGCTTTTAGAGCAATCTTTCCCTCTCTCTCTCTCTAATTATGTTATTTTATTATGTCCCATTCTGTGCAAATCCAAATGTCCCCACTGTCTCTCAAAGTATTTAAAGTTATGTGACTGCTCTAAAAATGGCCAAAATGTTTTTTTATTATTGCAAATTAGCCACCCTGACATCACATGTGCAAATGGAGCTGGGGAGATAATATTTAAGTACAAAGTATTCTCAGATTTCCTGTCTGCCAGTTTGACATATTTTCTTTCAAATAAAAATCCAGTATTTTTTTTTTTGAAAATGCAAATGCAGTTTCCTTTTGCTGCTGGTAGTGAGCATACAGATTTTTGTTTTTCTGTTATTACACCCCTTAATGACCATGTCCATTTTACAAAATTTGGCAGGTTATGAAAGTTTGAACACATTTCTGGGAGTTTTAGTGAAATGTTTTACTAACTGTTTACTAATGAAAGTGAATTCCCCTTTAAGCTGCTAGTCTCAGTTCTCCCAAGAGACATGCTTATCTTAAATAGTTACAATTGTTTCTTTGCTTATCTTAAATTATATCCAAGTACAACTGCTGACCGCCAAAAAAACTCTTATTTTAATTAAGTTTCAGAAACTGTGTATCTTTTCCTCAAGTCAGTGCATGAGATCAAAGAGAAAGTTGTGACATTTCAGCAAGAAACCCAGGACTGTGGGCTGAACTGGCAAAATTGGGACTGACCTGCAGAAAATGCAAAAGTTGGGAGGTATTGTGGGGTGAGACAAGCAAAATCTGAAATGTTCATTGAAAAATATGCATAGCAAAATTTTAAAACAAAATGTATTCATAGGACACTTGCTATATTTTAAATGCCTTCACCTACAATTTGGAGACAATGGTTACCATAGCTCTTATGTAAAGCATGTAATAAGATCACCAAACAAACAGATCTTTGCCTGATTTGGCCTCTTGTGTATGGGGTCCAAACAAGCTGGTCCAATCTTTGGCCTATAGGTGCCTGTCTGACAGCGAACACATCAGTGCAGCAATGTTCTCACCAAATGGTACTTTCAAACTCCCTAGTAGATTTAAAGAACGGAGCACGAGGAGACCAGTTGTTAAAAATCTTTTCAAATCATTTAAAATCTCCATAATTACAGCAGCAAAACACACACTTATGCTGCCTGCTTGATGTGTTTTGTGGCTCCCTGCCACTTCATCAGAAGTTTATTTTTAAAGATTTTTAACAACTGGCCTCCTCGGTGCTTCGTTCTTTGATTCTACTATGGACAAGATACCACTGCAGGGGATGGCGGTGCACGTGCAGCACTTTGAAGCCAGTTAAAGTTCGATGAGTGCTCCCACTTAATCTATTTGTTTTGTACTTTCAAACTCCCCAATTTGTGGCCAGATATCATTGGGCAAGCAGTGCAATGCACCCATTAAGTTGCTGACTTGATCTGGACTTACCCAGTTGGAAGTTTTCATACTGTATATTGTCAGCTTAGGGTATATATGTTTTTCAGTAAAGGCCCTTTTGAGCCATGTGTCAATACTTGGCACTGATGATACCTAGCAAGGCTGAATGTGTTTGTATTTATTGTGTTCTATATGGTTCTGAATATATACTCTGGTTTGTGCCATTCCAATGGTTATTGATGCCACGTGATAACAATGAGCTGAGAAAAAGAGGCACATATGTCTTCACCCTAACTTCTAAAAGTTGTGATGATTTTAATTTACCTGACCCATTGTCTCCGTTACTCACTTGAATTCCTGACTTGAATTCCTGGGTATGATAGTTATAAAGTTATTAAGGTATTATGAAATTGATTGTGGCCAATTAATATCAGTTATACATTATTTTAATTTTATAATATTATCAACAGATTCAATGACTATGCATTTATATGTGCAGGTATGGGATCTGTTATCCAGAAATCTGATATCCAGAAAGCTCCGAATTATGGACTGTCTCCCATAGAGAGAGGATTTTATCCAAATAATCCAAATTTAAAGTTATTTCTTTTTTCTCTGTAATATAAAACAGTACCTTGTACTTGATCCAAAGATGTTTATATAATTAATCCTTATTGGAAGCAGAACCAGCCTATTTAATGTTTACCTGATTTTCTACCGGACTTATCCGGAAAGCTCCATGTCCAGAACATTTTGGATAACAGGTCTCATACCTGTACACTGGCATATCTGAACATCTTGCCAGCTAAGGTACTACTCCCATGCACCATTGCAAGTACAAAGAGTTCAGGTTTATAGTGCCACTATTTTTATAGCAGGTTGTGGGTAAATGAAGGTGATGGACAGCCAAACCTAAAGGATGCCAGTGACTGGTAAGAAGGCATTGTAAGTCCTCAGCCTATATCTATTAGTTGCAAGAGAAAGAGAGAAAATGAACCATTTGCTGGAAGTCAGTGAACCACAGTAAAGATGATATTATGGGAAAAATGTCACTTGAGCCTCATAGACAAACACTGTAAGTAAAGTTCATACAGTAATTTTGTTTTCACTTGTTTTAAAAATAATACAAACCTTTTGACATTTATGTTTTCTCTTTAGTCTAAACCGTTATTGTATTTACTGAGATGTAACTTATTTATGTACATATTAAAACAATTTGTATAGGCATTTGTAGCAAACATTTGCACTTTTTTTTTAATACTGCTTTCTTCAGCTTAGTTAAGGGTCATGTTTACTACTAATTGTTCTTCCATATGTCAGCACCATCCTCTAGGTCTTTTCCATTTGCTCTTGTTGGAGTAATTATGTTTCCATATTTGGCAAGTAGCTAATGGCAATGCACAGTGGTACATCATTATTAAGAGGAAGAATTACAGTGCTTTGCTGAACATAAACACAGAGAGGAGGCAAACGAAAATCATTGTATTTAGCATGGCTGATTTCCAGAGTTCAAATTATATTTCTTATTTTTAAACAGTTGGTTAATATTATTGGTACATATCCTAGGTAGGATATTCTATAAAAACAGACCCTCTGCAGCATATTATGTGAATTTGGACTGATCACTGATGAACAGTAATGATGATTTTGCCATTTAAGTGGTTAGTTAAATCGAAAAGATTTGAATATTAGGCACTTGAGCCAACTATTGGGCAGCTGAGTATACCCATTTGTCAGTGACCACCCTCACAATCGACAGTTTTTTTTTTTGAACTGTACAAACTGCAGCTGTGTGGGATTGCAGTGTACATGCAGCACGAAGGAGCCTACTTGGACCGGTGCTCCCACTGACATTAATTATTGCGACTTAGGTTAGCCAGATATAGAGTTGTGCGATTGAGTGCTATCTGGTTACTTTCCCATTGTTCTGCTAATAGGCTACTGAGGGAGGTGATATCAATCCAACTTGCATCATAGAGTAACTTAAATTTAGCAGAGCACAAGTCACATGACTGAGGGCACCTTGGAAACCCTATAACATGACTACCTACTTGTCAGATTTAAAAATTACATGTAAAAATTCAGGATTCAGCTCACTTTGTAAAAAAAAACATGTGTTCCCATGACAGAATCTACAAATAGTTGATGTATATATTTCAATATAAATTGTGCAAAAGAGTGGATGCTATGATTACCTGAGCTCAATTATATTGCTTTTATATACTTTGTTTTACTGCATTTTCTTGGGGATGCCTTGCTGTAGAGTCCTGCAGCGGGTCGGGGACCCACGGGTAACCGCAGGTTACCCGCAAAAACCTGCGGTACCCTGCGGGTTGCGGATAGAATTTCCGGGTGTGGGTATAGACGCGCGTCTTCTCAATAACGATTTTTACTCAATTTTTCTGATCACGCCTACTTCCGATGATGTCACTTCCAGTTTACAATGACAGCACTTCCTGATTCTTGATGGTCAGCGGGTACTTGCGGGTCGGGTTGCGGATTGCATGGTATGCGTCGGGTACGGGTTCCAAAAATTGGCCTCGCTCAGGACTCTACCTTACTGTTCTACACAAGGATTTAGTGCTACTTATAATGTTTTACCAAGATTTCAATATTTGTGCTTGAGGAAAATTAAGAAGAATAGTAATTGCAGCAGAAAAGACTTGTGACAATGACTTTTAAAAGTAGGAAAATTGGCCTTTAAATTGATTGCGCTAAACACCTGTTCATCAAACAAACCCTTATTTTATTGTCAAAGCACAATTTAAAGATTGCTTTTACGCATAGACCAGCTTTGTTTTTGTTGTAGACAGTTTTATGCCTAGATATATAGGCAAATCTTCAGCTACTATTCAGCTTATTCCTCTCTGCTTTGGGGACCTACCGAGTATTAAACTTGAAATGAACATGTGTCCCTCTGGTATCTCTCCAAATGTGAACAGTGATTTAAATGAGGCTGGAGCCGGTAGTCTTGTGTGAAAATGCAGCAAGATTAATTATTTCTCCAGTCTATAAATTTGCTTGGGATATCAAGCCTGGTGCTGATTTATTTTCCTGAGTGCAATTAGTAACTCTCACTGTACTGTTACAAACATAATTGGTGATGTGAGTCTGATTCAACCCTAAATCTCCTTACTATATATATCTTGAGACAAACCGGAATGCTTTAATGCTTAAAAAGAGATCTAATAAAATAACTGAGAACAAAGGAAATATGTTTTTGCTGAACTTACAGTCACGTCTAGGTAAACAGGTAGCTTTCTTTTGGAACAGTTTCAGAATTTCAGGGGTAAAACAATGTATAAGATATCTAGACCTGAAAAAGGGACTTGTATTCAAAGTTAAATTGTAAAACAGTGTATGGTTCACCAATGGACAGAAAACTGCATGCAATATATATTTCTCTTTATTTCTTTCTATAAATGGTTTCAAATTAAGCACAATGGTGTTTTCTAAGGTCTCTAGATAAAACATGTCAACATTTCCATAGGCATGTGTTAAATAGAAGCTGGCTATGGGTAGTGGTTCTAACCATGCAATTTATTTTTTTTTCTAATGGATGAGACAAATATTTTTATCAAGGGTGTAAGCATGGGGGGGGGGGGCATGAGCATAAAGGGCCTAGTAAGGCCCTAATTAATGAGGAATTTCAATACACAGATATGGTATGCGTTATCTGGAAACCGTTATCCAAAAAGCTCTCCATTATAATGAAATAATCCAAATTTTTTAAAATTATTTCCTTTTTCTCTGTCATAATAAAACAGTACCTTGTACTTGATCCAAGGATATAATTAATCCTTATTGGAAGCAAAACCAGCCTATTGGGTTTATTTAATGTTTACATGATTTTGTAGTACACTTAGGGGTTTATTTACTAAAGTCCGAATGCAAAAATCACAATTTTTTTTTTATATATATATATATATAATCGGACTTTTAAAAAATCACAAATTTTTCAGAATTTATTAAACCCAGAGGATGGAAAAGTCTGAATATGAAAATCCGGCATCTCAGACCTGTCGAGGTTGCATATAAGTCAATGGGAGAAGTCCCAATGATTTTTTGATGTGGTTTGTGCAACACCCCGAAGTTTTCGGAATTTTCAGGTGAAAATTCCCGAAAAAATTGTGAAATTCATGAAAATCTGTTTTTTTACCGCAAAGCAAATTTTCTGGAAAATGTATTAATAAATAAGCATAAAAAAACCAGAGCAGATTTGATCGGAGTTTGTAGCAGAAAATATTGAGATAAATTCGAACTTTGATAAATAAGCCTCTTAAGGTATGAAGATCCAAATTACAGAAAGATCCGTTAACTGGAAACCCCCAGGTCCCGAGCATTCTGGATAACAGGTCCCATACCCGCATCTTGATAGAGTTGGTCAACAAAGCTATGTTTTTGGGCCCTACATTGAATTTGCTGTGGAACCCAGTAACAATTAAGATTTAATGAACATGGGCTGACGAGACACTTAAATGTTGTATGTGCTAATTTACATTCCACGCTACTTCACAATTTTAGAACCTGTATTATGCATGAGGATATTTTTGTATTATGACCCTGGGTGCAAATATTGTTGTTTGGGCATCTTGTTATTGCTTGATTAGCTTCTTTAGACAATACATAGTCTTATTCCGCATAAATAATCAAGTTAAGTGCTTCTAATAAATTGCAAATTCAACAATAAGAATATTCAGTCATTCAATTATATTTCCTTTTAATTCACAATTATGCTTAAAACCTGTGTTTCTTTCTCTGCATTAAAAAATAAGTTTGTTGTTATAAATGCTGAAACATGCAGACATAGTGAGCATTTGTTCTTTCTAAAAGCAGCTTCAACTGTTGAATTTGGGGCTGGTTGACTATCATTTTAATTTTAAAAGTCTTTTATAGTGTATTATGAATGAGGCCATGTGACGTCTATCATAGCAGTCACCTGACCACAAAAGAAGACATTCCGGCACCAAAAGGATTCAGAAATAATTCCTAAATAGTTCTAATCTCATTGCAATGATTATTAGGGCATAGCTGGGATTACTATCAAGCCGAGGTTCTCTTTTCAGAGTAGATATTCTGCGATATCCTTCACATGTTCAGGTGGCACTATAATGTGAAAAACAGAATTCATTTTACTCGCTGAGCCATGCATTGATCCTGAGCATGAATGCGACACATATAAAGAGATTATTGGTTTCCTTTCTTAAATGTTTCTACTGCCTTCTACCCTGAGAGGAAGTACCTCTAAGTATCTCCTCTCAACACTCCAGTGTTCAGCAGGGATCAAGACTTAAAAGCATCTGATGCTATCCAGGCTCCAGCGAGATTATGGTCGCTCTGTTAGCTCTGCTACAGACACTATAAGCAGCATGTGAGACAAATTTAAGGGTATAAACCATTTGCAGTGCTACTATATGACATTCATGACATATACGACATGCCTTTTTACCCGGTTGGGCCATCTTTGGAGAACTGGAATGCACTGGGTAAGTTGTCTCTGGCAGACAGTGACAGTTTGTTGCATGTATCATAAGCTTTAAGTGAAATGCCATTGATGGTTTCATGTGAAGGCAAACATACTTGCATGCTATTTCTGCTACCTATTGCAGAGTGTTTGTTATTGCCCTATGATGACCAGCTTCTTTTCAATTATTTTTATTTGCATTTGCAACTTAAACAGTAAATGTAACTGATGTATCTTTAAAAAAAAGAAAACAGGAGTTTGACTCAACCAAAACACTGATTCAGTCTCTCATCATCTCCCGCCTTGATTACTGCAACCTACTCCTCGCAGGTATTCCAACAAGTGACCTTTCACAACTCTAATCTGCTCTAAATGCGGCAGCTAGACTCATTCATCTATCTCACCACTCAACATCAGCTGCTCCCATATACATGTCACCTCACCCCTTTAAAACCGAACACATATGGAATCCACAGCCTGCATGGCTAAGTAGCAATTCATTTAGATGCATGCTGCAGGCTGAACTGATTTATGTGCAGCCATGCATCATGCATCTAAATGGTGTTTGTTAGTATGTTTATATCCTGAACATAACCATTATAAAATGAGGGGTTGTATAGTAACATGGTCAGTGTTCCCCAGTACATCGACCCCTTTCATCTAATAGAATGTTTGTTCTTCATTATTGTAACTGCAGTGTGCCAGAATAAACAATTAATGGTTACCGCTGGCTACCGGACCATTGCTAATATTGTATGTACAGTATGTATGTATAACTCTATTTGTAAAGCAATGTTAAGGAGTCGCTGTACAATGCATAAAAGTACAATATATATATATAAAAGTATACATGGGGAAGACAAATCACATAAATATACACAGAAATCATATCAGGACAAAGAGCTTAAGTGCTTTGTGGTAAGAGACATAGGGGCAGATTTACTAAAGGGCGAAGTGCTTAACGCTAGCGTCATTTCACTAGTGTTACCGCCTGCAGGGACATTGACAATTTACTAACAGGCGCAAGCGACAATTCGCTAGCGAAAGAGACAGGCACTATCGGTCATTCACACTCTATCGCCAGGCGACAATTCACTCTGGCGAATGGACGTTACTTCGCAAATGCGGATTTTACTGAACATTACCTATTTTGCCAGCTCAGACCAGGTGAAGTGCAATGGAGTGCATAGGACTTTCTCAATCTTCTGTTATTTACATCATATTCTGTGAGTGGAAAATGCATCAAAGTTCAAAAAACGCTGGTGTCATTTCCTTGTTTCAGAGTGATAGGCTGCAAAAGTCCTAAATATTGTATATGCACCAATATTTAACTTAAAGACGTCCATACAACTTTAAATTTCCCGCCCTATGCAAATTGACCTGAGCACAAGATCCCTAGCGAAGTTTTGCTGAAATGAACGCTAGAGCATCTTCACTATCGGCTCGTATTGCCAAAGTAACGATAGCGATAAGTCACCAGCGTTCGGAGCCTACGAAGAAACTCCGCATTTTAGTGAATTAGCATAGTCTAAGTGAATTTTCGCCTGGCAAAGTGTTCCACTGGGTGCGAAGTGGACGCTGGCGAATTTTCGCCGGTTAGTAAATTTGCCCTACAGTGGGAAGGAGGTCCCTGCCCCATAGAGCTTACCATCTAAATGAAAAAGTCCCAAAGATATTTAAAAGTTCTGTGTTTTCAACAATAATACACTGACACGTTCTTGAATAAAAAGCATTTTAAATCCATCCAATGGCATTCTGCAAATGGAGCATTAGACTAAAATGAAAGAAATAACAGGCTGCAATTGTCTAGACAGGACAAAACACCTGCGAAGATTCCTGCTGACTACAACAGAAGCGGTGGCTTGTTGGGGATTTTAGAGCCAGAGTACTGTATGTTTGTTCATCAGTTCCTTTTCATGTCGAAATCCACACAGAGCCAGGCTTGGGGGGGGGTCAGAAAGTGCACTGAGAAGTACAAAATTTGCATTATGATTTGGTAACTCTTGCTAAACCTTGACCATGACCTGGGTGACCAAAAACACTGTGAGCTCCCTTCTCTCTCCTTGTTGTGTCAGTCGTGTAACCCTTTGAAATGCTAATGTGATAGACAGTTAACTACTGATTAATAGCTTGGAGGAAGTGTCACTGGCTTTGAACCTGTTCAGCTCATTTCTTCCGCTTCTTACATTGGGCTGGAAAAATATCATAGCAGCTTACACATGGTATTAATAGATAATGCATTGTTACAAGAGTGTATTTAAAGGGATACTGTTGTGGGAAAAAAAGTTTTTTTCAAAACATATCAGTTAATAGTGCTGCTCCAGTAGAATTCTGCACTGAAATCCATTTCTCATAAGAGCAAACTGATTTTTTTATATTCAATTTTGAAATCTGACATGGGGCTAGACATATTGTCAGTTTCCCAGCTGCCCCAAGTCATGTGACTTGTGCTCTGATAAACTTCAGTCACTCTTTACTGCTGTACTGCAAGTTATAGTGATATCACCCCTCCCTTTCCCTCCCTGCAGCCTAACAACAGAACAATGGGAAGGTAACCAGATAACAGCTCCCTAACACAAGATAACAGCTCCCTGGTAGATCTAAGAACAGCACTCAATAGTAAAAGCCAGGTCCCACTGCGTCACATTCAGTTACATTGAGTAGGAGAAACAACAACCTGCTAGAAAGCAGTTCCATTATAAATTTCTGGCTCTTTCTTAAGGCTCTTTCTTAAAGCACATGATCGGGCAAAATGACCTGAGATGGCTGCCTACACACCAATATTACAACTTAAAAAAAATACTCTTGCTGGTTCAGGAATTACATTTTATATTGTAGAGTGAATTATTTGCAGTGTAAACAGTGTAATTTAGAAATAAAATATTCATCATAAAAATCATGCTAGAATCCCTTTAAGGGGTTTGTTAGATGTCCTATGCTTTTGTTCTATTGGGAAATTAATGAGATGCTAAATATAATTCTGTGCACATTTCAGTACGTGATGTATACTTTATTTCATTTAAATTAAGCCTGTGGTTTATATCTGATGTCCTCCATAGTCACAGATACTTGCTGCCACCACTACACCTCCTAGAAATGTAGTTAGAAGAGGAAATGCTTTTTAACGAAGGTTAATTAAGCAAGACTGCAGTCATTATAAAAGTGTGCAAGCACAAAACACTGGGTAGATAAAGCCCATCTCATTAGGAGGTCCCTAAACTTTACAGATTCTTTAGCTACTGGCTATGCACAATTTCTTCCAGGGCACAATTTACAGTATATGCTCCATATTGCTTAAACACTTGTTTATGGGTATAAATACGGGTATGGGATCTGTTATCCAGAAACTTGTTAACCAGAAAGCTCACAATTATGGAAAGACTGTCTCCCAAAAACTAAGTTTTATCCAAATAATCCAAACTTTTAAAAAAATATTTATTTTTCTCTGTACTAATAAAACAGCCCCTTATACTTGATACAAACTAAAATATAATTAATCCTTATTTGAAGCAAAACAAGCCTATTGGGTTTATTAAACGTTTACATGATTTTCTAGTAGATTTAAGGTAAGAAAGATCTGTAGGGAAAGATCTGTTATCCGTAAAACCCCAGGTCCGGAGAATTTTGGATAATAGGTCCCATACTTGTATATGAGACCCCTGGTGTTTCATTTGCCTGTTAAGGCCTAAGTCCTTAAATATAATAATAATTATTATATCAAGTATTAGAAATGTGGAAATATTTACCATCTCAGCACCCCTAAACTGGCATTAATCCACATTCAACTTGATCTAAACAATGGCCAACAATAATTGTACATTTCTGTATTGTCTCATATTTTCTAATGATGATAATATTAAGAAATTATGAGTTTGTTTCAGTTGCTGGTTTTTTTCTGCATCCCAAGCATACTTTAGCAAGTTCAGCATCTTAGAACGTTTAGCGGCAGATTTATTAAGGGTTGAATTGAAAATTCGAATTTTGAATTTTCACATTTTTTATGGTCAAAACTGTCAAGTTCGACTAGGGAATTATCCAAATTTGATTTGGGTTTTTTTTTTTTAAAAAATGTAATTTGAGTTTCAAGATTGATCATACTCTGGCCCTTTAAGAACTCAAATTCGACTATTCGCCACCTAAAAACTGCTGAATTACTGTTTAAGTCAATCTGAGAGGTCCAGGGATCAGTTTGGAGATGTTTGCAGCCTTCCTGACATTTTTTGGAGAAAAAACTTGAATCGAGTTTGATTGAATTAGAATCTAATTCGGTTCGAATGTTCGGGCTGTTTAAATTCAAATTTTAATAATTCGATTTTATAAATACATTTCGGCAAGTTGAATTCAAATTCATTCGAATTTAAGTGAGTTTAAAAAAACATGAATTCGAAATTTGACCCTTGATAAATGTGCCCCTTAGATTCTCCAATTGCCATTAGTCTTTATTAGTGGTTATGTAACTAGAAATATAACTGTTATAGAAATGACCTTGTGTTCTTAGGCGCTTATGATTGTCCTAGAGTATTTGTTAGTGATAATAAGAAAAAGAAAACAGTACAGGTAAGTAAGCTGAACACAATTGTAGTCATGTATAAAGTATCTCACCTTGAACTCTGTGATTTAATTGGTTGCTGAAATGGCTGCCAATCACATCAGAGCTCCTGGACTCATGTTATAACAATAAACATGTGTAGACAATAGTGAAAGAATCCTTCTGCACAGATTCTGTAATGTTCTTTATCCAGTGGAGTACAGAAACAGCAAGGCAGCGCTTCCTGGCCTGAAGACTTTATTGTACCATAAGTAAATGGGTAATTGAAAGCTTTACTTGCTCATTTTCAAGTAATTCTTCTGTATGGTGGATTTCTGTATTTTTGTATGTTGGTGCAATTGCTATCTTCGTATTGATACACATTCTTCAGTCTTTTGTTCATTTAGCATTGCTAACATATGATATGTTTAATACTGTATGTCATATTTCAATTCTTCACTTTCACTGTGCTGACTTGGTTGCTTGATAAATTGCCTCCCTGCTGGGAGAGGAATATGAAGGTGTCATAAGAAAAAAAAATCATTTGCAGGTTGGAAGGCAATGCATAAACTAATGAGCTGACTCATGAGGGTCAGAATAGAACAGGCTTCATTATTCTCTGCTTCATAAACATAGCTGTGCTTAATGAACTACGCTGCTTTATAAATGATATAATTGCTGGGTGCAAATTTTTGCAATGGCGCATTTATGTTTGGTACTGTGTGAAAGTTGTGTCAAAAAATTCCGGAATTGGTGTACATTTGATTTACACAGTCCAAGTTATGCCTCAGAATATAATGCAATCGGGTACCATTTTTTTTTAGCAGTCTACATTGCCAATTCTTACCAGCTTGTGATAAAGAAGAGGTAAGGGCTATCTCTCCAGCATGAGGAAAGATGTTGATATGCCTTTATTTATACAGCTAGTGATCAAAGAAACATTTTACCTTTTATATGTGTGTGAACCTTAAAAACTGTGAAACTCTGATGACATCAGGGGTGGAGTCAGTGACACTGAGGGCCAATCAATGACATATGGGGATGGAATTATGATGCAGAACGCTGACTTTTCTGTCAATTATACATTGGTTTGTTCCGTTTCAGACATCTAAAAACCCAGACAGGCAGTTTTGAATCATACAGTCTCTAGGAGTTGGGGAGGAACACAAGCATGTCTCTAGAGTCTAGAGTCCCTCATTGGCTATTTATTAGTTCTTGCGTGTACTGGCATCCTACAAGAGGCTCTGTTTGGCAGTATACCTGTTTTTTAGTCAATAAAAACTCCAAGCCAAGAATTTAAAAATTAGCACCTGCTTTAAGGTCACTGGGAGCAACATCCAAGGGGTTGGTGAGCAATGTGTTGCTTTCGAGCCACTGGTTGGGGATCACTGCTCTAGGTAAATTGACAGGAGGCAACAATAGAAGTGTGCCTGTTTAAGCTCAATTATTTGGGGTGAAATCTTGTTCTCTCTCCTAAATATATTTGGAAATGTGGCTGAATAACTAATACAATGTTTTCCAATATATGTAACCATGACATGGGCTAAAAGAGGCCCTGACCAAAGTTTTAACTTGTAAAGGACAGCTTTAACTGAAAAAGTCTAATAACCCACAATCTATAATGTTGACTCCCATTAAGTAGATATTATGGTGTGTTGGTTTACTTGACTTCACTGTTAATCATTTTCAGAAGAAACATATTGTGGGATCCATTTACTAAAGTGACATAAGGGTTTCCTGCAAACTGTGCTCTTGTATGTGCAAACAATTTTTTATATTAATTGTCCCTTTCTAATTTGGTAATACAGATAAATTCACATTGTTAAAGCAATTCTTCAATAATCCATATAAACTATTAATTCATGAAATGGTGGAAAAAAATTTGAATATATATCTATATACACAATTTACAGCAAATTATAGAGTTGGCCAGAATTAACTGTGAAATGAGCTGTTATGCTTGTCTAAACTAAATATGCAGCGTCAATGGCAAGTGAGCTTTAGCAAATATCAGAAATGTTCAGCACTCACTGTAAAAAGTACAGGTATGGGACCTTTTATCCAGCTTTGTCTACTCGAAAATCACGTAAACATTAATTCAAACCTAATAAGCTGGTTTTGCTTTTAATAAGGATTAATAACATTTTAGTTTGCATCAAGTACCAGATACTGTTTTATTATTCAAGAGAAAAAGGAAATTATTTGTAAATATTTGGATAAAATGGGGTCTGTTTCAGACAGCCTTTCTGTAATTCTGCCTTTCTTGATAACAGGTTTCTGGATAACAGATCCCATACCGGTATATGTATACGTTTTAATGTTTATCAAATGAAGATCCCAGTTGCATTATGCAGGTGTTCAGGGCACTGTAGCTTCAGGATTATCCTTATTATACTGTTGTATACATTCCAAGCTATCATCTTTCCTATGCTTTTGTAATTCCATCCTAATATTGGAGAAACAAGGGGACTGTGCAGTGTATTGTCAGTGTGGTCAGTAATAAAGGACTTAAAAAATAAAGTTCTGCTCAGATATAATAGAAACATTTGGAGCTCACAGATTGCTTTTGAATGGAACTCTAACAACACATCTTCACTGTTACATACTCTTCATATATGTTATATTCAATAGAGTCATGGCATTCATGGTTTTGGGCCATCGTATTTTGTATATACAGATATGGGACCTGTTGCTTAGAATGTTCAAGACCTGGGGTTTACAGATCTTTCCATAATTTGGATCTCCAAACCTTGTCTACGAGAAAATTATGGAAACCGTAAATAAACCCAATAGGCTGGTTTCACTTCCAATAAGGATTAATTATATGTTAATTGGGATCAAGTACAAGGTACTGTTTTATTATTACAGAGAAAAAGGAAATTGTTTTTAAGAATAATTCCATTCCATAATTTGGAGCTTTCTGGATAACGGGTTTCCGGATAATGGATCCCATACCTGTACTTGGTAATTCAACATATAATATCAATATATTAATTATATCATTCGACATTTAAGGCTTTAACACTGCCCTCCCATACTGCTAGGCTGACTGAAAGCTTATAAAAAATGCATGGTGTAGTTAAGCATTCCATCATAACCCTGATGCATGTATATTTACTATGGTAACTGGAGCAAGATTGACGTCTGTGCACAGAGCAGTATTGTGTAGTAACTGCTAATAGTATGTGTCCACTTTTTTGCTTATTTTACCATTTCCGTTATGTATGAGACCTAAACATATGGGCAAATGGAACATTTTGTTGCTCATTTTTTAGAGATAAATTGCATGTGTTTAATAACAGACTAGCGTAGGTGGAGGGTGTGTGCTGCTCATTGATCCAGTTAATATATTTACATTTCTTGCATGTGAAACATATTCCTTCTTCAATCCCCAAAGCTCATTATCATGTCACAGGCCCAGATGTTACAGTTCCTACTTTCAGTGTTTTTATTTCTTGAAATAGATAATACAAATCTGGAGTAATTTCATACATTCTGTGCAAAAAAAAAGGCAGCGTAGAAATTCCCACATCAGTAGGTTATTTTTCATAAGGTAAGGCCCTGTATGAGTCAGTGCTTGCATAGAAAGCCCTCTGATCAGGCCCGGATTTGCGGCAAGGTCGCATAGGCCCAGGCCTAGGGCGGCAAAAAAATAGGGGCGGCACGTGTGCGTCCCCATTAAATTACAGCAGCTGCGACGGCGTTTTTTCTCCGGCGCGCTGGGAAGGGGAGTTGAGGTGGGCTCTAGGACCGCGTGGCCTAGGGGCGCCCGTCATTGAAATCCGGCGCTGCCTCTGATGATGATATAATGTTGATGATATAAATGTTTTACACTATGGTCGCTATGGCCATGCATTTTGATTTACATGAGTGTATTCAAGTGCGTTCTAGTATCAATTTAAAGGGGCTGTTTACCTTTAATTTAACGTTATCTTTCTCTTTGTCTTTCCCTGATGAAAGTTCCAGTGCGGAACTGAAACGTTGGAACCAATAAACCTACTTTTTGTTTGCTGAAACCTTTGCCTCAAAACTTCCTTGGAGTGCTGTCAACTCACCTTGGTATCTATTTATATTCACACTGGCACCCAGGTTCTATTTTTGGCTAATGGTGTGCGCTCTGCCTGCATGTTTAATTTAACTTTGTATATGATCTACAGGGTGATATTCTGAGACAATTTGCATTTGGTTTTCATCTTTTATTATTTGTGTTGTTTAGCTTTTTGTTCAGCTGTCTGGTTGCTAGGGTCCAGTTTACCATAGCAACCAGTAAAAGAGACTAGAATATGAATTGGAGAGGCCTGAATAGACAACTAAGCCATCATCAATGACAATAACAATACAATTGTAGCCTCACAGTAATAATAGTTGTCGGGGTCAGTGACCCCCATTTGGAAACTTAAAAGACAGAAGATGAAGGCAGATAATTAAAAAATGTAAATAAAAATACATTATGAAGACCAATAGAGAAGTTGCGAAGAACTGGCCATTCTATAACATACTCAAATGTTAACGGGCAACTCCGGTTGATAAAGAGGCCCACATAACCCAGAAACCCCTAATATACACAAAGTTACCTGAAAAAGTATGAATAAATGCCATTTTCTATGTTGAAATGCAGCTGTTTAACAGTTTGAAATCTTGGCAGAGAAGGAGGAACTAAAACACTGATGTTACAAATTGTAACAACTCCACAGCTTACAAACAGCATGCAGGAACTACATAACCCACAATGCATTGCACTGTGATGTTCCTTTCCTTATTGAAATCACGTGTACAGGGAATTGTGGGGTTTGGAGGATGCAGTCTAAGGAGAGCTGGCTGTTGATACAAAGTAGCAGTAGTCAGCCAGCTCCTGCTGAGTGCGTGCCAAACTGCCGATTTCCAGGTCTTGTAGTCAGCCAGCTCAGCAAAGTAGTCAGAGAGATCAGCAGGAGAGCAGGGGGCTAGGCAACTGCCAGAAACCATTAAAAATTCTGCATATTTTTTAAATGATGTAGTTTGCAATGTTGCTTGAAATGATGTTTACTTTTCAAAAAGCTTAAGTTATGTTTTTGTGGAGTTCTCCTTTAATTAAAGATGAACAGCCCCTTAATATTCATGATTAGACCACATGAAGGCCTTTGGCACATGGGGTATATTCTATTATGATATATACACCCTGTGTGCCATGAGCCTTCATCCACATTTGATTCCTTTCACATGCAGAGAGGATAATTTAGCAAAGACCGATTTTATCTCAATATTTTCTGCTACAAACTCGGTTCAAATCCGCTTGGGTTTTTTACACGTATTTATTATTACATTTTCCTGAAAATTTGCTTTGTGGGGGAAAAAAATCAGATTTTCACAATTTTTTTGGATTTTTCACCCGAAAACTCCGAATTCTTATGCTTTTTGCCTGAAAACACGCCCACAAGCCTACCTCCCCCAGCACCCCTGCTATCTACTCTGCTGCAGTGTATTCAGCCATGTTTATGTAGTGCAAGGGGTGGGAACCACTTTGACTGGAAATGGGATCGGGAGCAGTGGCTGGGTCATGAGCCCTTTGTTGGTTGGATGGTGGACCCTTAAGTTGGTGGGCCCCAGGTACCCCAGTCCAACTCTGGTATACTGTGACCTTTCAAAGGGTTTCAGACCAGTGTTCATACTTGAGCCAATTATTATATGAACGGGTTTTTGTTGGCAAGCTGTCTGCAAGGAGGTCGGGTTTGCATACCTCCCAACTGTCCCAAGTTTCGTGGGACAGTCCAGATTTCGACAGCTCAGCCTGTCATCCCGAATTCTTTTTAAATTGTTTCCCATTTCTCTTTGCTCTCCTGCACTAAATGCCAGAAAAAGATACAAAGTTTCTAAAACGTAAAGGGGTTGTTCACCGTTGAGTTAACTTTTAGTATAATGTAGAGAGTGATATTCTGAGACAATTTGCAATTGGTTTTCATTTTTTATTATTTGTGGTTTTTGAGTTATTTATCTTTTTAATCAGCAGCTCTCCAGTTTGCAATTTCAATAATCTGGTTGCTAAAGCATTTGATTTTTAGATGGGGTCAGGGATCCCCATTTTAAAATTGGAAAGAGTCAGAAGAAGAAGGCAAATAATTAAAAATCCATAACAAATAAATAATGAAGAGCAATTGGAAAATGAAGTGCTACATTCTAGCCGGCGTGGAGGCAGTTCACCAGACGACTAAAACCACCCCTTTGATTAAAAAAGAGGCTTTTGGTGGAGACAGTAATGGAACTAGGTGGGGGCGGACCCTGGTGTGGGCCGTGCAGCCGGGTCCGCCCCCACCCTTGTCCGTGTGATTTTTCAATGCGGCTGCAGCCGAATCCAGCCGGCTGCAGCCCGCGCAATCTGCCGGGGGGCCCTGCGGGGGTGCGGGCCCTGGCCCAGTTTCGCCCCTGGTTGGAGAGCTCCGAATACTTAGCACCTGGATTTAGATACAATCGTTACCAATGAGATAAGCAGGTCTCGTGGGGAACTAAGAGATGTAGCTGAAAGGGCAGTTTCACCTTGAATTAGCATAAAACAAGGCTAAACCCCCCCCCCCAGAAATATGTCCAAACTTTCCATAACCCGCCAAATTTTGTAAAATGGCTGTGATATTTAGGGGGTGTGGCCATTAAATGGGCATGGTCAAAAAAAATTGTCCCTCATTACAATTTTCAGTTGTAGGGAGGTATGAGTTTGTCTTATATATTGTCTAATATTTTTCATATCTACAGTCGTGGCCATGCACCAGATTCACTTGCAGTGCTACTTCTGCAATTGACACAACATGAGATATTTTTACAGATTTCCCACCCATCCAAAAAGTGTATGTGTCAGGATTGCTCACTGTGATCTTGAATAAAGTTGTTACTTGAATCAGCTATAGAGATATGTTATAAGCACAGTGTGAATGTAGTGATATGCTTACATCTGCTCCCTTACGCAGACAAGGCAATGTAACAGCCTTTGTGAGAGCCTTGTTGTCATGCACAGTTGTAACTGTCAAACAAAACTATGAAGACTCTCTGATGCACTGTGAATAATTTTCCGGGTTTTAAACTTGTTGGAACTGTGTCTTTAACTCATTTTCTGCCTCTGTAACTCATTCAAATCAGCCTGTGCAACGTGCAGATTTTATTAGCTACTAAAGTGTTTGCTTAAAATTAGGATAATGCAAAATACTGTCATGCTAAAAAAATCCCAGAGCCTGTTATATGCACATCATTATCATAATAAACTATTTGCAGTATCTTTATTTTTATGCATACCAATGTTTGTCAGGCATACTTCCAAAAACTACCCTCCTGCTGCGTCGAATATTTCCACCTGAGTTTGATATTTGATAAACTATTGAATAAATGGAAATAAAATAGCCAGAAAACTGCAGTGCCCCGGGTACTTCTGTAAAAGAGCTTTCACCACAGTCTTCTGCTGCTTCTGTTTTTCCTTAAACAGGCCCCGTCAGGCACATGTGGAGTAGAGTGAAAAGGTCACTCTACTAAACTCCTACACCTATACATACCTGTCAAGCCAGAATGAAGAAAAAAATAAAAAAGCCAAAAAAGTAGAACTTGGGAAAGAACCCAGTGGAGTCTGATCTTCATGGGCCCCGCCAACCCAGGCCTGCTCCCACACCCGGACCACCCCTCTCCCGGAAAATTAAGCAGAAGAGAGGTAAAAGCTACTGGTGTGGAGGTTGATGGTGGATGCTAGGAGGAGGGCCCTTATGTTTGTAAGGAGAGTCCTTGAAGTCACCGGTTGGCCCCAGACGTCCTAGTCCAATCCTGGCTTCTACTGAAATAACCAAGGCAGATGCAGTTATTATAAAACAGGATCACCTGCCTGGAGTATCAGCCAACTGATTATAATCATTGGTGGTGCCTAACATTATGGCCTTTATACCTTATAGCAGTGATCCCCAACCAGTAGCTCGCGAGCAACATGTTGCTCACCAACCCCTTGGATGTTGCTCCCAGTGGCCTCAAAGCAGGTGATTATTTTTGAATTCCTGGCTTGGAGGCAAGTTTTGGTTGTTTAAAAACCAGGTGTTCTGCCAAATAGAGCTTCCTGTATGATACCAGTCCATATAGGGGCTACCAAACAGCCAATAACAGCCCTTATTTGACATCCCCATGGAGTTTTTTATGCTTGTGTTGCTCCCCAACTCTTTTTTACATTAAAATGTTGCTCACGAGTAAAAAAGGTTGGGGACCCCTGCCTTATAGGTACAGTAACACCAAAAAATGTAAATGTTTTAAAATGATGAAAATATAATGTATTGTTGTGTTGCACTGGTACAACTGGTGTGTTTGCTTCAGAAACTCTACTTTAGTTTATATAAACAAGCTGCTGTGTAGCCATGGGCGCAGCCATTCAAAGCAGAAAAAGGAGAAAAGGCACAGGATACACAGCCAATAACAAATAAGCTCTATAATATACAATGGGATTCTTCAGAACGTATATGTTATCTGCTGTGTATCCTGTGCTTAAATGACTGACCCTACACAGCAGCTTGTTTATATAAACTATAGTAGAGCTTCTGAAGCAAACACACCAGTTGTACCAGTTCAGGGCAACACTACATTATATTGTCATTCCTTTAAAAATGTTTTGGTGTTACTGCTCCTTTAAGTTATCCTTATGGAGACCCACATAAATTCTCTTGATCCTTGCTTCACCACCACCAACCACAATCCTATTCAAGATGAAATAGTGCAAGCTTACTCACATAGTGGTTTTCTTATACAGCAACTCCCAGAATCCCTTTCTTCAGAGGGAGTTGTTAAGAATCTTAATTCCACTGCAGCAGGAAGTCCTGTATTGAAGAATACTGCTCTAAAGAATGAATCATCATTGTTGCTCATATGCAGGCCCAGAATCGGTGGGTTCTGCAAATGCCTGAGGGGCTGCTGTAAGATGCCATAGACAGTTACTATTTAGTGGGCTGGTGGGGGGCTGCTTGTAAATACAATATAGGGGGTGCAATCCAAGGATAAGTAAAAATGTGTTTAAAATACAATGGAAGTTCTACTGATTTGGCCAGTTAATCAATGCACATTCCCAGGTCCCCTATCTCATACTGTAAGTAATTCAGTATATATGCAAGTACATGTGTTTACAGCGCTATATAAATAAATGATGATGATGATGATAAGTGTCTCCTGAACCTTGGTTTCAGTCTGAGGGCTAAATCCTCCTAGATTTTGCGGCTTTTAAGGGCAGCGACACATGGGAAGATTAGGGGAGATTAAGTCGCCTGGCGACTAATCGCCACTTCTTCAGGTGACCAGCGCTGGATCTGCCCTTAGGCAGCCTGGTCATGGCGGCCGGCCGCGCAGTCCTAGCGCCTGCCCGCACTAACTTGTGCAGGTGCAAGAGCACTGGCGTACTAGCGCCAGAGCACTGGGGAGCATCAGCCATAGAGTGGCTGGGCGGCATCATGCCTCCCTCAAAATATTTGCCGTCTTAGGCCCGGGCCTTTGTGGCCTCCCCACAAATCCGGGCCTGTGGGCGACTAATCTCCCCGAAAAGCCTTCCCTGCCGGCTATAATCCAAATCGCCGGCGGGAAAGCACTCTGAGTGCTTCGTTTTCCGAAGTCGCCCGAAGTTTCCTCGTGAGGCAACTTTTGGGCGACTTCTGAAAATGAAGTGCTCCGTCCCGCTGACGATTTAGATTCTACCCGGCGGGAAGGCTTATCAGGGAGACTAGTCACCCGAAGAAGAGGCGATTTGTTGCCAGGTGACTAAATTTTCCCAAATCTTACGTGTGCCCTTACCCTAAGAGAGAGAGACTGCCCAAACCTACGCCTGTTTTAGGATAGGACCGCCATTAGTTTAAAGGTGGGTATGGGGATTGTTACAAACCACATGAAGCTTAGCCTGGCCTTTTGGGGGGCTGTTTGGGCCTCTGTATACTTGAAATGCCAGGGCTTATTATGACTCCCAATTCAGGCCTGCTCATATGTGCTCTAATATCATTATAGAGAGAAACATTTAATAGATGTAAAGGTTTCTGGCCAATTATCATTTACCAGGTCAGAAATATACAGTAAGGTGACAAAGCAGCTTTCTTCATTTTGGGTTATTATCTGCCTTGTAATCGCAGACTGTCTTTTCCTGGCATTGTGTCACTTGTTTTCTGCTGGATCAAATTCTTTTTTTTCATTCTCTTTTTTCTGTTTGCTAATGTTTTCCTCTGGTTGTTTTACTTTTGTTATTGCTCTTGCCACAGGCTTTTCACTCAATGTGCTATTAATCTCTAGCGTCTGTGTAATGTGTCTGCAATGTTTGGGTTGGGGGGGGTAGGCGCTGCCCTTCAGTGGCCCTCAGTTAGGCCATGGCTCCTGGCCATTGCAAATTAGTCTCGCATGCATACCTTTTGCCGGCGGAATGTAGGGAGGAAGAGCAGGGACTGGGTTTTGGCCGGCTGGCCGCGCCACACATGTATGCGCACATGAACACATGCATACCTTTTTGCAGCGCACAACCGGGGCCCAGGAGGTAAGGGGGGGTGGGGAGCGGGTCTGGGCTGGTGGTGGATATAGTGAAAACTCACAAAAAAATTTATTTTCTGTGTAAGACCAAGCCAAGCAATTGTCCTTGTAAATTCCACTAGATCTTGAGGATCACATTCGTTTATGGCCAATATGCTTTTATAGAACTTAAAAGGGAAAGGGGAACAGTGGGATGGTCCAATGTCCAATGGCATGGGGTTGTTTGGGGCAATACAGAATAGAAAGGTAAAATGGCAGACCCCATACAAATATATACAGTTACACATTTTCTTATATTCTGCACTGTTACCAAAGAGAAAAATCTAATAAAGGTATGGAATCCATTATGCAGAAAGCTCTGAATTACAAGATGGCCATCCATTTTAATTCAAAATTTTAAAACTGATTTCCTTTTTTTCTGTAATAATAAAACAGAACCTTGTACTTGATCCCAACTAAGATATAATTAGTCTTTATTGCAGGCAAACCAATCCTATTGGGTTTAATATTTTAGGGGGTTATTTATTAAAGTCCAATTTTTTTCTGGTCAAACTTTTAAAGGGGGAAAACACAATTTTTTCATGATTTATTAAACCAATGGTGTTAAAAGGACTCCATCTCAGACCTGCTGAGTTCATGTGGGAACCAGATGGTAGATATCCTGATTACAATTGGAATATATCCTGATCTGCTCTGGGTTTTGTTTAATAATTCGAAGATTTTCTATAACAATATTCCGAAAATTCACAGTTTTTGGGCATCAAATCCAAAAAAGTATTAGTATTAGTATGATTCGGATTTTTTTTATGATTTTATCGAGTCTTTAGCCATACAATTATTATTATTAACATGTATTTATATAGCGCCAACATATTGTGCAGCGCTGTGCACAAGAAATGTTTGTGAAAATTTATTAATAAATGGGGGGAGGGGGAAGTCAGTGTGGAGTGTTTTTCAGAAAATAGTGAGAACATTTTGGATTTTGATAAAAAAAAACCTACATAATTTTTTTGGTAGACCCAAGATCCAAGTTGTGGAAAGACCCCTTATATGAAAAACCCCAAGTCCTGAGCATTCTTGATAACAGGTCCCATATTTGTACAAAGTTTGCATCAGGTTCAGGAACCCATAGCAACCAATCAAATGTTTCATCTTAAACTGGTGTTCACTGAATGCTTCCTTTTCATTGGTTAGCTTAAAAACCTTGCACTTTTTATTACATTACCCCACAAAAATTAAAATGACCATGTTGACCTCTAAACTTTTCAACATAGTTGGGGTGCAGGGGGGGGATGAATTTTGTTCAACAAAGCAGTGCTTGACCAGCATGGTGCAGGGCCATAACTGTATGACATTATTTCCAGTTGCTGATCAATGCTGTTTACTGCTAATTAATTAAAAAGTTTATTGAAACTATGGAAATCTTCATATATATCAGTCTGGCATGACATTTTCCTGGAACAAAAATAATAGAAGATTATATGGGCCTTAAAGTAGAATAGATAGACATTGATTTTCACAGGAATCATGAAATGTCGATATAGCATGTAGTCAAACTGGAGACTTGATCCATAATTATTTATCACAGAAAGACATTTCCGGCATTTTGTGTCCAAGGAATGGAGAAGGAGGATCAATCATGGAGGATCTTTATAATTAGGTATTAGCATCCCAGTTTTCCTGCAGACTGGCATTACAAGGGGGTCTAATGATTGTTTTTTAGGTGAAACACTTGTTAAAAATGATAGATTGTACTTCTGATATTGCCATAGGTCACTAGAACTAGTGAATCTGACTATGGACTTCTAATCTGTAAATTCATAAAATGGTGCATATTATTTTAGTCCAGTGTAACACAACTACTGTCTTACGCAGGACTTGAAATGATACCTACGTTCTACTCATGTTGGGAGATGGGAAAGGAGAACAAAGATCATATTTAGGGTTCTAACTTTTAAAATATATGCAGAATTTTCAGGGTCCTAACATTTTCAGCTAAAAAGACAAACAGTAGGGATGGATTGTTTGAGGGATAGTTTGCATTTACATTAAAGGGGAACTCCAGCTTCCAAAACAAAATTGGATAAAGAGGCCCACATAACACAGACACCCCTAATATATCCATCACAGTTACCTGTTTCTTCAAAAAGTATGAATAAATGTTTTCTATGCTGAAATCCAGCTGTTCTTCTCATTCTGCCTCATTTGAAATCCTGGCAGGGAAGGAGAGACTAATCACTGATGTGACAAATTGTAACAACTTCTCCACAGCTTACAGACAGCATGCAGGAACTACATAACCCACAATGCATTGCATTGTGATGTTCCTTTCCTTATTGAAATCACGTGTGCAGGGCATTGTGGGGTTTGGAGGATGCAGGCTAAGGACAGCTGGCTATTGATACAAAGTAACAGTAGTCAGCCAGCTCCGTAAAGTAGTCAGAAAGATCAGCAGAAAAGCAGGGGACTAGGCTTAGGGAACTGTTCCAAAACATTCAGAATCATGAAAAGTCTGCATATTTTTTAATAGATTGTTGCTTGAAATTATGTTTACTTTTCAAAAAGCTTAAGTTTTTTTTTAATATTTGTGTGGAGTTGCCCTTTGACAGTTTAATCTTTGTATAATTATAGCTCAAGTCTCCAGTTTGACTAATGCTATACCTGCATTTCACAATGATATTGTTTACTGTACATTATATGCCAAGCATTTGAAACTGGCGAAAGGCAAAAGAAGAAGACAAATTGTTCAAAGACTATAGAAAATAAATAAGGTTACTAGAAATAAGACATTTTGTAAACTACTAAGAGTTAAGTTGAATGACCCCTTTAAGTATTCATTTTTTTATTTAAATCACAAGCCCTTGTGGGAAAGTTGATTTAGTGCCCATTGGTCATTTTCCATGGGCAGTGCATTGTCATATGCAGTATAAACAGTAGGCTTTAAATCCAGCCTGAGACTGCACAAACATGTTGGGCTCCAGGGTTCAAGATCAAAACAGGCTTTTATGGAATTCAGCTTGCTGAACTTGGCTATTGTTTGGTTTTAGGCCTCAGGCCTAGCTGGATTCTGAAAAAGTTTGTCTATTTTCCCCTTGAAGCTCCCACACTGGGCTGAACTATGGTGCCTACCTCAGCAAAATTCCAGTCTGTGTTCTAGGATTTTAGGATAACAAACATGTTTGGATGGCTGCATTGCCCTTAAGCTCTCATGAGCTTCAAATGAGCTCTCTCTTTGTTGTCATTTTAAGAACGGCATGTCCTGGGAGAATATATTTTGTTTTATGAGATTTTTTAGGATTATCGGTGTGTGAAAATTTTATATTTGACTTATTTTACCGGCCAAAGTGTGACCTGTTCCCCCAGGGACTTTCCCCAGAGTGAATTGTGACAGGTACTGATTTATTGCCAATATCAGCTCATCTGACTATACATTTCAATTGCAAAGCTGGACATAATTCAGCATATGTTCTTTATGTGGGTGTCTGTGTACGTGAAGCAGACAGATGGTGGCATGATATTTGTTACTCTGGTAATAAGCAATGCAACTCTCTAATATAGCAAATTTAACATACCTGACTTTTGAATGACTGGACAATTTTAATTTAATGGAGCTGAGCCATATTGAACTGATATTATATGACATCATGTCATTCAGACCCATCATAAATGTATACATAATATAATAACTGTTGCATTAGTGCAATGTTTTTTTCTTCTTTGCTAAAAGAGTAACTATGGACCAATTTTTTACTCCTTCAAAGGAAGGTTCAATAAAGCATGAAACCATAAAAGTAGTCTACTGTATTAAGGTGGCAGTCTAAAAGTGATGTATTCTGGATTCCCGAAACATTGCATTAAAAGGGTAGTTTTAATATGTTATAGAATAGCTAATTCTAAGCAACTTTTCAATTGGACTTCATTTTTTCTTTTTCTATAGTTTTTTAATTATTTGTCTTCTTCTCCTTGCTCCTTCCAGCTTTCAAAGGTTCAGAGGATGTCACTGACCCCATCTAAAAAACAAATGCTCTGTAAGGCTACATATTTATTATTATTACTGCTTTTTATTACTCCTCTCTCTATTTAGACCCTCTTCTAGTCATATCCCAGTCTATTATTCATATCAATGCATGGTTGCTAGGTTATTTAGACCATAGCAAACAGATTGCAGAAACTGAAAATTGCAGAGCTGCTGAATAACAATCTAAATAACGCAAAAAACACAAATAATAAAAAATTAAACAACTTCTTTAACATGTTACCCCTTATTAAAGTTTTCCCTTTGATTTAAGGTTTAGGCAAAGACGCAGTTAGTAGTGGAAGAATGGTTATGATTAGATCAGAAGTGAAGTGAATTTTTTTCTTTTGAAGCAGAAAATTATACTCTGGGTTTGATATGTTACAAAACCTCAATAGGACATTTTGATAATACACAGACTAAACTGGTTATATTCCTTTATTTATCAATACATTTTCCTTAAAAATTCAAGTTCGGGAAAAAACTCGAAAAAATTGGGAAAATTGTACAAAAAAACGTTTTGCCTGAAAATAACAAAATCTTCGCATTATTGCACGAAACCCAGTGCAGATCAGGATTACTTCGGGACCTCTCCCATTGACTTATATAGTCAGGCAGGTCTGAGATGGCAGATTTTTGGATTCTGACTTTTTTCATCCTCGGGTATAATAAATCCCGAAAAATTCAAGTTTTTTTTGCACAAAAAATTCAGATTCTATATAAAAAATTTTTTTGTGTTTTTGGCATTAGGAATTTAATAAATAATAATAATGACTTTTTAAACTCCAACATTTGACTCATCCTCAGAGGTTTTGGTTAGATTCCTGTTGATGAATTTTATATCAGTTGGTATGGCCTTGGGCAAGTTATTTAATATTCATTAGGTAATAATGAATGGTGCTAAAGAACAGGAATTCAGGGCAAATACTACTTGATACAATCATCTGGCAGTTGGCGTGATTCTCTGTGCTCTTTGGTGACAAGTTTTTTTTGGGTAACTGTACCCAATATAAAGCCTTTGTCTCTCTCATGAGTCTTAAGACTATAGCCCTTCTGACACCTACTGTATATTGCACCATTGCACCGCTATTGCACTTCTGTGATAGGTGGAGAAGAATGGCATTGCCATACTTCATTCATGTAAAGGAGTTAATGGATTTTGTTTTAGACTTTCATACTCCATTTTATCCAAATAATCCAAGTTTTGATTAGAAATTTTGAAAAGGAAATTGATTTCCTTTTTCTCTATAATAATAAAACTGTACCTTGTATGCTATCCAAACTAAGATAAAATTAACCCTTATGGTATGAAGATCCAGCCCCAGGTCCCGCGCATTCTGGATAACAGGTCCCATACCTGTATTATCATTTCATGTGGCTGCCAATATAAGTGATGCCTTTATTTTTATATCACTATAAGTTTTTGTAACAAGCTGCTGTACCGTTTTATTTAAATTTGATCTAGTGTAACCTTTTCCTTTTTATATATTGTTGGACTGGGCTAGTGGTTATCAAATGTTTAAGGCAACCAGTAAGCGTCCCTGCCCCCTCCCGTTGGGTGAGCGTGCAAGCGCTGATTAATGCCAGAAGGAAGACCCAGAGGGTCCCGGGAATTATTAATTTTGGCCGCATTTGAGATCCTGTAGGGCGTGAACTAGGGGAGCGAAGACTAAGGATATAAGTGCCTATTGCCCCCACACTATTGTGCCCCAGGGCCCTTGCCTCTTCTGCCTACCCCTAGTTCCGCCCTCAGGGTAAATCAATAACCAAAGCCAAAGATGTTGGGGGTTAAAAAAAAAACTATATGATGAAACAACATGACTGGGTTATTGGGGTAGTACTGTACATAGAAAGAAAGCCATTCCCTGAATTAAGCATTACTTTCTAACATTGTTTGCCTCCCCCTATACCCTGAATCCTGTGCTGTAAGCCAATGGAATAATCAGGTATCTATTTGAGTTTTTTGCAGTTGAAATCATTCACCAGGTAATAAACCTCACAGATAAACCAGTCATACCATAATCATAGTTGGAAACTGCTTACAATTTCCAGTTATTAAACGTTAACAGGAAAGTAAACAGCTGCACGGACATTATGAATAAGTATTCATAGATCGTTTCTAAATTACCCACATGCCGGAATGACTTAAAGTGATTATACACAGGCCGACTAAAGCTCCTGACCAAATCGGCAGCTTATATTTGCACACATTGGGCCTGCCCGACTGATACCTGTATCTTACTGAAAAGTGGCAGTGTTGTGGTGAGCCCAATATTCGCCAGTTTAATGTGGACATATCATGGACAGATCCACTTGTTGGCAAAGTTGTTAAATCTTTATGTATAAGGCAGGCTTACAGCTTGATGTGCTCATGTACATTAGTAATATCAGTAGACATTGGCCATTAGATAACTATAGAGAACATTGGCCAAAACAGATACATAGTAGGATCTTGCTTCTTATTCTTAATATTGTTCTTTTAGTGTTATTCAAATAAGTTTAATCATCTATGGCACGGTTACACATAAGGTTGTAGAGCCTAATATGGCTCAAGTCAGGAACCCCTGGCTTAGACTGCTTCTTGGAACTTTATTGGAGCACAATTGCTACACAATGCTGGATCACTGGTTGCCTTGGAATAACAGGTTGCATGCCCTGAGCTTGTTTCTGATGGACATGTGATACATTTTTCATTTACATGGGAATATATAAATACTTTGTCTATGTGATTGCTTCCCAGTGCATGATGACGGTCACTGTGATACTTCTTTATATCCAGAATGCTCGGGACCTGGGGTTTTCCGGGTAACAGATCTTTCCATAATTTGGATCTTCATACCTTAAGTCTACTAGAAATCATGTATACATTAAATAAACCCAATAAGCTGGCTTTGCTTCCAATAAGGATTAATGATATCTTTGTTTGGATCAAGTACAAGGTACTGTTTTACTATTACAGAGAAAGAGGAAATTATTTTTAATTTTTTTAAAAAGGATTGTTTAATTATAGTGGAGTCTATGAGCGACGGCGTCTCCGTAATTTGGAGCTTTCTGGATAACGTGTTTCTGGATAATGGATCCCATACCTGTATTTTCTTTCCAAAGGGCATCTAATAAGTATTTCTGCCAGTGATACCGTAGTTAATTTAGTTATGTTCCTTTGGGGCTCTAACTGACGAGCGTTTGAAGCTGCGCTCCCCTGCGTTCCGTTTTTCTGCATTCAGCCGCAGGGGAGCGCAGGAATAGACGCATTAAGCTTTTTTCTATGGGGCTGTACTCACAGAGGCGCGTGTAGGCACCAAACGCATGAAAAATGCAGCATGTTGCGTCTCAACCTGTGTTCAGCGCCTACACGCGCCTGTGTGAGTACAGCCCCATTTAAAAAAGCTTAATGCGTCTATTCCTGCGCTCCCCTGTGGCTGAACGCAGAAAAACGGAACACAGGGGAGAGCAGCTACAACCACTCGTCAGTAAGAGCCCTAAGTTTTGCTTTGATTTCCCTATGTATTTTGTTTTTTGCAAGCTCGTTGTGATTAAAATGTACAAGATTAAAGCATCACATTTTTAAATAATACCCATAAATAAATCATAAGTTAAAAATTAAATATAGATTAAAAAATAAATAAATATAACAGATGTAGTCTAATAGAACCCTTTAATTACCTACAGGTCAAGGCTGCCTGCAGACCCTTTGCATTTATGCTTGCAATTAGGGCCAGGCTGGGCAGGCACATTGGCACTCAATGAAAGTTGCTAAGGAGCATGTGTATAACTGTATAATAGACTCAAGTATCGTTTCTGAATAGCGTTAATGCCTGTTCAATTTCGCAACAATTTTAGTTCTTTGTAGTTGCACTTGTTTTTGTTAAGGAACCCATGCGTCTCACAGAAATAGATGGCATCTCTTTTCAAGAGGTAGAAAAACCTCTATGTGGTTTCTATTGAAAAAAATTATATATTTCTTTTGTAGCTGTACAGCCCATTTAGTGTATTTCATAAATTCCTCTTTCTGATTTGTCCCATTGATGCATTTACTTTGAAATGTTACATGAATTCCTATTTACAAGATGTTCTAAATTGAAAAGGCTGGTGTTCCAACCTGCATGCAGAGACACACACACACACACATGCATTTGCAGAGCAGTTATATAATGTGGCCGCATAGTAACAATGTGGGGTTGGGAATTCTCTTACACAATAACACGAACCTTTGTGCCTCACCAAGGCACTATCATTAATATATCTTTGTTTCTAGTAATATTATTTTTTTTTATATTTGCTCCTTCATTTTTTTTCAGATAAGTGCATCACTGTTCTTATGGCATTTCTCAGCTCTATCCATCTTCTGCATTACTCTGTATAAAATGTAAATGAGTGCAGATTGGTTCTGATCCCCACCATTTAGTAGCTCAGTGTCTGGGTGACAAAACAACCGTCAAATTACCTGATCCACATCTTTCAGTGACTGCCTTTAAAACCAGGTAGGAGTAATTCTGCACACGGATATATTAAACGCTCAGGTGACAAAATGCCATAATGGCACTATGAGCCATTGCTTATCCTATTACAAAGAAAAAGAAAGTCAGTCAAACATGAAGAATAATAGGAAACTAGCAAATGTCAATGCAGTTTTTGAGAGCTATTTGAATGACAGCTTTCCAGATAACAGATCCCATACCCTGTACATAATAACGGCCAATGTCGTTGTTATTTCATTAGAACCAATGTGATTGTTGCCAACTGTCCCCTAGTTCAGGTTTTGATTTTCTTCATGCGAAATTGAACCAAGGAATGATGGTGTCTTCTGGCCACAAATCAGTCTTTGCTGCTCTCACTGCTTAATATTGTTGAAAAGAAGTGCTTCAAGCACAGTAGCACTAAATGGTAGGCATTAAAGTATTTTGTGCAAAACCCCATGTAAATCATTTTGGCAACTATGAAGTGTGCCTTGGCAAACTAAATGGCTTGTGAATTTCAGGGATGGCATGAAAACCAGAAATGGAATTCTTAACAGCTACTATACAACTAACACATTCTATGTACTGTATAATCTGTGTAGTTGATTGAAACGTGTTCTTCTACCTTTATTTGTACTGTAAATAATCAAAAATCTATCGCTATAAAAATAGACCCTAAGCGATAGTTTGTTTCTCTTCTCAGTGACACATATATTTAACTAGTATCTGGCTTAGGAAGGTGCTGGCAATTAGTCATTTTGTTATCATTTATTATTATGGATGCACCGATTCTAGAACTTGGTTCTGGATTCGGGCCAGGATTCCTTCTTTTTCAGCAGGATTCAGATTCTGCTCAATCTAAGTGCCGAACTTAATCACGGGACTTGTCACAGAAACAAGGTTGTAGGCATGGTTTTATTTACCCCCTACCATACCTTAGGGTTCCAATTCAGTATTCAGCCAAATATTTCATTTTGGGTTCTGCCAAATCCCAAAATAGTGGCTTTGGTGCATCCATATTTATTTTCTTGATGGGTCATTGCTAAAAGTCTTCTGTCACTTCATACAGTGCCATTGTGAGAGCTAAGCCTGCATTGCCATACTACACCTTATAATATTGCATCAACGTGGAGTTCACTTCACCTGTGTAAACTACAGGTCTCCAGCTATTCCTAAGGTTACAACTGCCTATTGGATAATGCTATGAGCTGTAGTTCTGATGAGCCACAGATAATGAATCCCTTCTTTCAGAAAATGAAAGTTGCTAGTAGTGAGGTGCAGCTTTTCTGTATTTCTTAAGACGCCGTGATACACATCTTGTTTTCAAATATTTGCTTGGAAGGAGCTTTTAGCTCAAGAATGTAAGCCACAGGCTTATGTATTGAAAACCAACACCCTAACCACGACATTATTACATCTTTGTGTAAAGCTTCTGTTTGCCCTCTCTTTTCAAGCATCTGCTTGCAATTATTAGGCTTTAATCATAATTAAATGTTTGCCTCTTCTTCCTCTCCCTTATGTCATGTTCTTGTTTCCAAAATCTGTAAATACTCATGCCGATAAATTATAAGGGAGAAAAAAAATAATTTGAGCAAATGCTTACAAACTTCAGCTAAACAACACATGCGTTTAAGATTGTTTCTCATTGCCCCTGGCTTGGAAAGCTAATGAGCTGTGGAAGTCATACAGAAGCTCAAAAAAGATCCTGTTTTCAGTGGCAAATGTCTGTATACCCACAGTCCAAATTACTTTTTTCTTTGGCACACCACTTACTTTTTGTAGGGTGCATTCAATCCCAGGCCGCTTCCAAGCAGATGGGGTTGTTCCTGAAAGCTTGTGTCTCATTTCCCTTTTCTAAAGAAGTCTGTATAACCACTGCATTGCTCCATTTTTTTTTTTCTTTTGGTTTAGTACTCAAAGGCCCTAAAACCCCCCCAGTATAAGGTTATTGTCAATAAAGCATTTAATGAAGATTTTGGAATCATGATGGAAAGAGGGACAAAAAAATCTGCTGCGCTTCGTGCAGCAACATTTTTTGACCACCTCCATTTTGTGGACATACCCCCTAACTACCATGTCAACAAAATTTGTAAATATGAAAGTTTGAACACATTTCTGAGAGTTCTAGGGTCATGTTTAATGTGTTATTACAGTTTTGCTAATGAAGCTGAAATTGCCTTTTAAGCTGTGAGACACATCTTCCCCAAGAGACTTTTAGTAACAATTGTATCTTTGATATCTTAAATTGTTACAAATGTATCTAAAGGCAGCGCTGAGTGTTCTGGGCTCTCTGCCAAAAAGCCTCTTATTTTAATTACGTTTCAGAGACTTCTTTTCTGGCGTTGTTGCAGCAGATCAAAGAGAAACTCACTTCAGTAGAAAGCCCTGGACTGCGGACTGAGCTGTGAAAATTGGGACTGCCCCGCAGAAAACAGGACAGTTGGGAGGTATACATATGATTAGTATAGCCCTGTTCTAAATTATGGCAGTTGTCACTAGTTCAGTCTTTGTATCGAGATGCTGAGCTCATATAAACATGCAGTCAAGTAATTTTTCAACAGGATTGGGGATACAGAAAAGAGCATGAGTTTACACTTCTTACCTGCATATCTGAGATTATTCTCTGACATCATCTGCTAATGGAAAAATCATAAACCTTGATTTCATGATCAACAGTGGTCCGCAGGTCTATATTGAAATTCAAAATAGGCCTTTGCATTTCAAGCACACCAAGGCCAAACAACCCATAATAGTCCAATGATAGTCTATTGCATCTTACAGCAGCTCCTCTGGCATTTGCCTGAGGGGTTGTATCAAAATGTGATACATTCTTGGAAAAATGCATTGTATGGGAAAAAAATGCAGTGTGACTGTGTGGGATAGTAAAAAAACAAAAATACAGAAATTATAAAATCCAAGGATGCTAATTTTGGGTTCTACTGTACATTTAAGATGGTTTGTTCAGGGCCGGATTTACATAGCGGGCGCCCCTAGGTTGACTGCCGTTCGTCGCCCCTGTCCCCTTCCCTTTATTGGTGCAAATCTTCATGGAGATTGTATCTCATGTGTATCCCCAGTGTTTTTGAACCAATGTGGGTGTGGTTGGGCAGCATGCCGCCCCCCTAAAATCCTGCCGCCCTAGGCCCGGGCCTAGGTGGCCTTTCCACAAATCCGGGCCTGGGTTTGTTTGTGTCTGGGGATGGGTGCTGGGGTACAATTTAGGCTAAATTTTCTTACCCTTTTAACAATATTGTCCAAGCCTCCCTACTGAAATACTATGAACCCAAAAGTATAGATTTTAATTTAGAAGGATTCCAAATGTAACAGTTAATAAGGCTGAAATTATTAGAAAACAAATACCTTCCACTGTCACTGTTCTGCTTAAATTTATGCACAAAAGAAAATGTAGTACTCTAGTCTAGGGCATTGATTTACTGATCTATGTTATATATAATAATTGAAGTTAGTCCTGAAGGTAGGCGAGTAAATCTAGACTAATACAGCTTGCCTCTGGAATCTACTTAGAACTGTATAGGAATGACACAAACTCATTTTATAGGTCCTACTTGCAATTAATATATTGAAATGGAGAATGTCTGCATTTACGCATTGCTTTGGGTCAACATTTTACAACATTCTCCAGTGTTCTCCGACACTCCAGTGTTTGAGCCACAAAAAAAATCCCTCCCTGAAAAGAATGAGTAACTATAATGAATTGATTAAGACATTGGAAGCTCTATTGCCTGTATGTCAAGCTTTATTCATCCAACAATCTGTTTAGCATTTTGTCAAACTGAGAGAACTTCCTTTCTGTAGGAGATATACCAGAGGGCCTTCAATGTTACAGTAGATGGATGGTCTAAACTCAAAGTGTTCCCATTGAGCCAATAATTATATAAACTCTCAAAGCATTGAGCTAGACCTTGTATAAAGGAAGTATGTTATTTGATGAGTAACACATGTACACTAAAATGTGGTGTATCATGAGACATTTTAATTGACATGTTATGTATATTTGGCAAGAATATTTGGGCAATGGAAGCAGATTTAAATCTCTTGTCTCTCTCAAAGACTCTTCTGAACAAGCAGTAATACGAAATATCTAGTTAAAGGGATACTTTCATGGGGAAAACAGTTTTTTTTCAAAATACATCAGTTAATAGTGCTGCTCCAGCAGAATTCTGCACTGAAATCCATTTTTAAAAAGAGCGAACAGATATTTTTATATTCAATTTCAAAATCCGACATGGGGCTAGACCAGGGCCGTTCCTGCCATGAGGCAAGGTGAGTACCTTGCCTCAGGCGGCAGTGAACGGCCAGTTACAAGGGGCAGCAAAAAGCTGGAAATTCGGCTCTGCTAGTGCAGAAAGCGCAGTACGTGCTCGTTGCACTAGCGATAATGCACCTTTTGACCCGCTCCGACGCTAAACTTTTAAGCACGGATCGGGAGAGGGGGGTTGAATCGAGGTTGCTGCCTCAGGCAGCAGCAGCCCACGGATTGCCCCTGGGCTAGACATATTGTCAGTTTCCTAGCTGCCCCCAGTCATGTGACTTGTGCTTTGATAAACTTCAGTCACTCTTTACTGCTGTACTGCTAGTTTGAGTGATATCACCCCCCCCCCCAGCAGTCTAACAAAAGACCAATGGGAAGATAACCCAGAAAGCAGCTCCCTAACACAAGATATCAGCTCCCTGGTAGATTTAAGAACAACACTCAATAGTAAAAGGCAAGTCCCACTGAGACTGATTTAGTTACATTAAAGGGAACAGAATGGCTGTTTGTCCAGCCTTTCCATTTGATCCCACGTAGCATTTCTTATCTTAGAGCAGCCTCTAGCCCGCTCTTCTGCCCAGTGATTCTGTTCCCTCCCGCCCAGCATTTCTCTCACGGCAGTCTGTCTGCACACACTGCCTTTCCCTCCCTGTAGTCTCTTTCTCCCTCCCCTCGGCAGTTCTCTCTCGGACTGTCAATACCTTACCTCCCGGCTTCCTGTTCCTCACTTGCGGTTCTGTGTGGAGGAACACGTCGGGAGCGAGCACACTGCTGGGAACTGGTCGCCTTTTCGCAGTTTTACAGAGAGCCATGGAGAAAGGCTATTTTGACATTTTTTGAAAAAAACAGCTAGGTAATTTATATCAATGTATTAGGGTATGGCTATTATTTTAGCATTTGGAATGGAATTTTTAGATAAAAAATGATGGTGTTACTGGTCCTTTAAGTAGGAGAGATAAAAGCCTGCAAGAAAGTAGTTATATTCTAAGTCACATGACTGGGGGCAGCTGGGAAACCGACAATATGTCTAGCCCCATGTTAGATTTCAAAACTGAATATAAAAAAATCTGTTTGCTCTTTTGAGAATTGGATTTCAGTGCAGAAGTTTGCTGGAGTAGCATTATTAACTGATGCGTTTTGAAAAAAAAACCATGTTTTCTCATGACAGTATCCCTTTAAAGTATTTCTTTCATATTTCTCACTGAATATTTCTCAGGCAAAAGGAGTTTTCTGTTATGTCAATTGCACAAGTAAAGAGTAAAGTATGGGCGGAAGACTGGTACCTGTAATTGTACAGTGAATTGGTTCGATTTCTAATGACCAGGGGCCTACAAATCAAAGCCAATTGTATGAAATAAAAGTTTTTACCAACAGGAAAGATCTGAACCCGGGCTGACCTCCTATCAGATAGCTTGGGTCACATCCAAGGAATCCGACAGAATATTCACTTGGTCTCCTGTCTGCCTATGATAACCGTGTGAATTTCTATTCTCTTGCTGTATCCTGTTTTGCTGCAGAAAAATCTTTGGACTGTGACTTGGGTGTTGAAATGGGAAGGAAGTATAATTTACAAAGACGTATAAACAAAGTCTCTGTTTTTGTGCTCGGTCATGGGAGTTTACAAGGGGTCAAGTTTGTTCCGATGCAACGTACAGGCCAAGCTTTAAACTTTTCTAGACAGTTCACTCTTGCAGGAATTCTGTTAACGTATGTGGTATTTCAGTATAGAGCACCCCGCCCCCTGCTCCCCATGCATTCCATTGCAGGTTAATTGCTATTTCTAATTCAGACTTACTTCCTTCTTACAGGTACTTAAATGTTTGAAGCTTAGCCATTTCCTATTAAAAAGAGCCTATTGTACTAAGTGCAGTAACAATTCTATAGGATCCTCTGTTTATCTGTAAAAGATTCATAAATCATTTGTTTAAAGTGCATGACTAATTAGTTATCATTCTAATTGGCTGACATGTTTGTGCTAATATTAACTAAGCAGTTATTACCATAATCCAAGTCATTTCTCTTTGCTGCCAGTGTAATTTAATTAACAGATTGGGTTAAATCTGCTCAATTGCTTTTTTGGCAATATCGGCTGAATTTGGTCTAATTTTTCTAGGTTATTGGCTTTGATTTTACTGGCTATTTATTTTTACTGTTTGTCATTTGTGTCACCATTTTTTGGGACTGGATTACGATGTACAAATGTTGGCAAGGCTTAGCCTATTACCTGCTACAACCTAATGTCACATTTGACTTTCTACCAAGCTAAATTAATATGAACAAAAAAAAAATCACTCGCCTCTACTTGCAACATAGGTCAGAGGATCTTTTTGAACGTTATGTTAATCACATTTGCATAATTAAAATAGCCGTTCATTCTTTAAGTAGTTGCCGTGAATACAGCAACATGGCTTTCTATATTTTTTATTCTTTATCATGAAGAATTTTGCATGGTATTGGACAATTGACAAACTTCAGGTTCAGGAGAATAAATGATAGTTTGAAAAAAGTATAATGATCTGACCATAATTAGGTTCATTAAACTGCTTTTACTTAGTTATAAAATTGATAGCATTGTTGCATTAATGTTGAAGGCTGAAAATTATTTTTTTTTAAATTAAAACGATTTTGTATACCCAAGCAATCAGTGCTGGGTCCACATGCCAGCCCATTGTGCATGCCAGCCCAGGCCATTGCTTAATTTTCCTACTTCTAGGCGGGGGTTCAGATGGTGAGGCGGCATGAGACTATACCACTGCACACATGGGTCTTCACATCTCTCAACTGTTTTTGTTTTGGCTAAATAGTCCCATTGGAACAGAACTTAAAAAACTAAATTGTGGTTGTAGCATAGGGGAGATTTGGAATATAACTGTGTATAACCTAGGTGAGGAATTTAAATTTGTCCTAAAAGGAGTCATTTTTTTAGCAAAGATCAGAGTGTTGCATTTCCCTGTTATTTCCCATGTATTTCTCAGATAAAAGGGTGCAGGCCCCAGGAAATACTAGCCATTTGACATATGTTAATACTGCATAATACAAAGTAGGATGAGGACACCCTTTATTATAACAAAAATAACTAACTATAAGGAGCCACATAGAAGCCCTCATATAATGGGAATGTATAAATACATGTATAAATACATATATGTATAAATACATAAAATAAGTTTATATAGAACTCATGGCATTACGGAAAATTCTCAATGTGTTTCAGGTCCAAGTAAGAGGTGTCTTAGCATCATATCGTGTAGTTTTACCACTGGACATCACTGATATACATCATAGTTCAGTTATTGAAGGGATTATGCCATGTCAAAAGTAACCACCCCCTAGTCTGTCATTTGCTTTTGTATATCTGTTGTTTCAAAGAAAATATTCTTTATCTATAAAACACTACAATACTGAATAATGCCATATACACCTAAGGGAATTCAAACAGGAGCTAAATTCACCTGAGTGCATTTATACCCTTTGTAATATCCAGTCCCTTGCTTTTCTTCAGTATGTTGAAATTGCTTTCAAAGTTTGGTGGAAACACCCACATTTGATTCATGAGCATTTTTTACATTCCATTTTAAAATAAACAGGGCAGCACCTATGGTAGGGAGCACAGCTTTCAGTAATTATCAGCCTGACACCGGGAGAGGTTATGTACACAGGAAAACAAATCCATGTTCAATCAAGCACTGCCAGTTTATGTAGCGTTACAGTCGGTGAGGGCAAAAGATGTTGTTTAGTTTCTTTATGGCTCTTGGGTTATTCTATTCTAGTTTCTTTTCATACCTGATGCATGGCAGATAAGTGAGTTCTGCTAGGTTACCTAAAGCTCCTGCATTCAAGTTTCATGCCCTACCAGAAGCAGAGATTGTTGCAGAGATGGGAAGTAAAAACAGATACAAATCCTTTTATACTTTTTACTCTCATGTTGGGAATAGAAATGGTCAAAAGATATGTATAAGCCAGCTGGGCAGAGCCGGGAGGTATGATAAAGGCACCCAACTGCCGTCATTTGCCCCCTGCCTGCCACCTTACCACCTCCACCTTGGACCACTCCCCTCCTCATACAAGAAAATCCTTTATCCAAAGATAACTGTCCCAAGGCTTCTGTTTTCATAAAAAATATTGTTTTATTAAATTAGTATTAAAATTCAGTTACAAACAACCCCACCAGGCCCACCTCACGCGTTTCGCACCCTCCGGCGCTTAGTCATAGGTGTATCTGTATCCCCTCCTCCCCCACTTCTGATCCCTCCACTCACCGGCTTGCAGCTTCTGCCACCCACATCTCCAGCAATAACTCGCCTGCTCCCACTGCCAGAATTACAGAAGGCAAAAGTAGAGTTACAAGCATTCCTCCACTATTAGAATCTCACCGCTGTTGTTTCTTATTGGCATATAGATGATATCAAATGTTATGGGAAAAAATAATTGATAATGGTTTCGAAGTTAATGCATTTATATGATACATTTCTGTATATTTTTTTTTTATAGGCAGATACTATTGTTGCAGCCTCTTGAAAAGAAACTGAACTATTTTAAATAACATTTAATCAACAGTACTTTCTGAATAAAATATCATCCAAAAATTTCACCAGAAATGTATTCAGTAGGGCCAGAATCCAAAGTAACAGTGTAAAGGTGGAGATAAACCAGCTAGTGCAGGGGTCCCCAACCTTTTTTACCCATGAGCCACATTCAAATGTAAAAAGAGTTGGGGAGCAACACAAGCATGAAAACTTCCCTTGGGGTGCCAAATAAGGTCTATGATTGGCTATTTGGTAGCCCTTTTGTGGACTGGCAGCCTACAAGAGGCTCTACTTGGCACTATACTTAGTTTTTATGCAATTAAAACTTACCTTCAAGCTTGGAATTCAAATATAAGCACCTTCTTTGAGAGCAACATCCAAAGGGTTGGAGATCAACATGTTGCTCACAAGCTACTGGTTCGGGATTACTGAACTAGTGTATGGGGCCCTCCTATGGGCTTCCCTGACCGATATCTGGCCGATATATAGTCTTCATCCAGTGGCGTGTGCCGGCACTACAAAACGCATAAAAACCACAGCAGAGGGAGCAAATACAGGAATGTTGCTCAGTGAATTTGCAGATGTTTAGATTTATATCATTGCCATATTAAGATGGATTTGCGCTATCATAATAATTACAGATCTGGTCTAGATTAATATGTTGCGCAATGGTTATAAAATGCTGAGCTGGTCAGTGTTCTCTTCTCAATGATCTGTTCTTATTTAGGCAATTATAGCCAATTCATTATGCAAAAAACAGGAACGCCATCAGTTAATTACTTAAATGCATATATCCGATGTTTACTACTTTTGCCAAAGCAGTTTATACAATAAAGGCAATTAGTGGGAACTCGTTTCTGAATGGCTGTTTGATTCATAGGAGTGTAATTCTCTGACTTACAGTAGTTTCTGAAATCCTCAGTGTTTCAGATGTTTCCGGCATCCCTCTATCAAGCTAGATGTTAAAGCGACTTTATGAAAAGAGGGTCTGCAATAACTGGAGTTGTGATGCTGCTGGTCCCAACAATGGAATTAGTGTGGTTGGTGTCTGTTTCAAAATGATGAAATGTTGCACATAGATGGGGATACACAAGTTGGCTTGTCATTGAATATGCATGAAGTTGTATTTGCATTTCCCTGAGCAAATTGCTAAGAATGCATTTTTACAATGAAACCATGTCATCATCTTTTCATCAAAATGTGTTCATTAGGATTCATCATTTCCATGTTGTTTGTTTGCAAGTATTGAGTTATGTCAGATCCTCATCTAAATTAGTTTTTTATGACACCAATAAGTCTTATTCTAAAAGTAAACTGAAGCTTCAGATCTTGAATTTAGCTTTTTTTCTGTAGTTAGCTTAGACGTTATGACCAGAGTCAGCCTGGGGTACCTGGGGCTCACCTTGTACCCAACTCAAGGACCTACCACCCAGTCACTGCAGCTCCCTGCTTTGCTATGTTACTTACGTACTTCTCTGTTTCTGTTAGGCCGCCCCTCCAGGGGAAAAACGTTAAAGACTGCCATGCATTCTACAGTGAAATGCACGGTCATCATTATTTTTGGTTGAATTTCCCAGTGTCCTGGATCCTGACTTTGATTATGGCCCTAATCATTCATGCATTTTTAATCCTCTATTTCTTTAGAAAGGGAGAAGCATATTAAGGGGCAGATGTATTAAAGGTTGAATTGAAAATGTGAATTTTCTAATTTTTTTATGGTCAAAACTCTCAAATTCGAATTGTAAATAATCTAAACTCGATTTGAATTGTAATTTGAATTTCGAGCTTTATCAAACTTTGGCCCTTTAAAAATTCGAATTCATAAAAAATATTGAAACCTAAAAATTCGAATTCATTTATTCGCCACCTAAAACCTGCTAAATTCGTGTATAAGTCAATGGGAGAGGTCCAGTAACCATTTTAAAGCTGTTACTAGCCTTCCTGACATTCAAGTTTTTTCCGGGGGGGAAAAACTCAATTAGAGTTTTGTCGAATTCGATTCGAGTTTTCGTGTTGGAAGTATTAGTTCCAGTTTTAGATATTTCATTTTATTATTAAATAACCCACCCCCCAATCAAATTTCAAGTAAAATCAAACTTATTAGCGTTAAAATAAATTCACATAAATTCGACCTTTGATAAATGTGCCTGAAAGCATTAACCTGAAGCTAATGCATGCTCACTCTAGCGGCAGCCAACAAAAACTCTGATAATGTAGTTGTGTTTTTAGTGGTGGACTATGAAGGTGACAGCAGAGAGTGAGCGTGCAGAAGATCCTAATCAGGCTTTCTGCTAGGTCGGGTGAAGAAAAGATGTCTAGACCAAGAGTGACTTAGCATTTGTACTTGGAAAAAAATAATTAATTTGCAATAATTACATAAAAATTGACTACAGAGGGCAGACCCAGTGATCTGGGACTCTAGAGCGGTTTCATAAAATGGAATACATTTAGGTTAGATCCACTTTTATAAGGATTTGTAAATCGTTTCTTCTTGCAGTTTTGCAGATTGCAGTATGTCTAAGAGAAAGTGTAGGATTTGACAGATAGGAGTTTCTTTCATCTCTTCTTTTCAAACCACATATTTTTATACTGCTAAGAGAAAAAAAAGAAATATAATTTTTTAGTGTACAGTCTGAAAATTAGCACCCTGCAGAATATAATTTATTAAGCTATAACTGTAAAGATGTGCAGAGTGTTCTCTAACTGACAAGTGTCTGGCTATACTAAATTGCTCAGCTCTTGCCTGTAACTGGTATCATTTTTCATGTCAAAGGGGAGCCCAAGCTATAAATATTGTGTGCGGCAAAAATAGCAATGTGTAGGGAGAAGCGGCCAGAGAGCTTACATTTTTTTTGAGATAAGGCATACTGGAAATTAAAATCAAAAAATCTTACTTTACAGTTTACCATTTAATAAATGTCAAATATTTAAAGTTATTCACTGATGCCAAGTGTTACATTATTGGCTTATTGTTAATAAAATTGGAATTGATCCCAAGGGAACAGTAAGGGGCATGTTTAATTCCATTTTTCTTATTATAATAGTTTATTCATAATATGCCAAAATATATTAATTATAGTCTTAGAATCCCCCTTTCACTATACCAGTGAGCCCCAACCAGTGCCTCTTGAGTAACATGTTGCTCACCAACCACATGGATGTTGCTCTCAGTATCCTTGGAGCGGTTTATTATTTTTAAATTCCTGGCTTGGAGGCAAGTTTGGAGGCAAGTCCCCATCTAGAATATGTCGTACTAGTTTGGTCCTTAGCTCTTAAACAATACATTACTGAATTAGAGAGGGTACAGGGAAGGGCAACTAAGCTGGTAAAAGGTATGGAAAAGCTCAACTATGATGAAAGACTGGCCAAGTTCAGGTTGATATGATAACAATGTATACTGTAAATATATAAGGGATTCATATAAAAGTCTCTCTAATGCTTTATTTACCAGTAGGTCTTTCAATCTGACACGAGGTCACCCATTCTGATTAGAAGAAAAGAGGTTCCTCTATATATTCAGAAGGGGATTTTTGCAGTGAGAGCCGTGAAGTTGTGGAATCAGTTGTAAAGGCTGATACATTAGATAGCTTTAAGAAGGGGTTGGATGGCTTTTTAGCAAAGGAGGGAATACAGGGTTATGGTAGATAGTTCATAGTACAAGTTTATTCAGGGACTTGCCCAAATGCCATCTTGGAGTCAAGAAGGAATTTCCCCCCCTTTGAGGCGAATTGGATAGGCTACAAATGTTTTTTTTTTTTTTTTGCCTTTCTCGGAGTCAGCTAGCCGTTAGGCAGGTTATAATGTATCTAGACTTAAAAGGAACTTGATGGACATGTGTCTTTTTTCAACTTAACTTACTATGTTACTATGTATGTATGAAGCAGGTTTGATTAAAAAATAAACTTACTCAGGTTTGACCTGAAAACCCATGATGACCCATATGACTAGCAGAAGTGCCTCTGCCGATATATCTTAATAACCATGTGCATAATGCAAAATAGATGCAAAGCAACTTGTTCTTACCCACATTGCATTATTATTTCCCCAGATTCCAGCTTAATTGTGGGCATCTACTAAGTAATGAGCATGTGCCACAGCTTATTGCAGCTTGGGCACAAATTAGTGTCTACAGCCCAGATGCTGTCCCCCTCCTCCCGCTTCTCCCTTAAAAATCAGCTTCAGAGCAGGTCAAAGGGGGACAGTATTGCTAGTACTATGAGCGCAATAGCGCTTTTTGCACTAGCAGAGACGAATTCCCATGTTAAAAACCAAGAAATTTGGCAAGGTTCTCATCCTTTGGGGGGGTTTGTGGATGCACACCTAAGGCCAATTTCAAAAAGTATAATTTCAAAAAGTATAAAGCCCTGTCTAAGTAATTCAAGTAAATATGCCAGTGCATGTAATTTTGAAACAGGGTTTTTTTGTTACAAAGTTATGATCATAATATTGATAAGCCACCATACCACGTCAAGGTAAAACCCCACATGGTGGTCCCTAACTTATTTATCTTTAATCATAGTAAACAAGGTACATTACCTCTCTGTAGTAACAATTCTCTGTGTAAACATCTCCTGTGCCTTGGTTTCAACTCTGTGCTAGATCCTCCCCCGCCAACTGCTGAGCGGCTTTTAAGAGGGAGGGACTGCCTTAACCAACGCCCATTTTAGAAAAGTAGAAGTCAGGTGTTGTAATTAAAATCAAGGTAGAGTGATATGTGCAGTTGCACAATAGTGAAATTATACTTTTTGAAATTGGCCTTAGGTGTGCATCCACAAACCCCCCCATATTGATGTATTTGCCTGAAGCTTTGGCTAAGCTCATGTGGTTATTGCACCCTCATACCCCCCCCTTTATACTTTTGGTGGTCCCCCTCACTTGTTGTGCCTTGGTTTGTGCAATCGCTCTCTCTTAAAAGCCATAAGTGCTGGCGGCATGGGAGGGTCTAGCCGTGAAAAAACCAACGTCCCATTAGACACTACTCTATGTACACATACACTTATTATGTCTCTCATTTATTTCTTCTTTACATTCTTTTATTCTATGCTTTCTTACACATATACTCCCAAATACACATACACTTTCCTTTATCACTACCATACATACCTTCACATTTCACTTCACACATGTATACACACTATTGTGCAACTGCACATATCACTCTACCTGGATTTTAATTACAACACCTGACTTCTACTTTTCTAAAATGGGCGTTGGTTAAGGCAGTCTCTCCCTCTTAAAAGCCGCTCAGCAGTTGGCGGGGGAGGATCTAGCACAGAGTTGAAACCAAGGCACAGGAGATGTTTATACAAAGAATTGCTACTACAGAGAGGTAATGTACCTTGTTTACTATGACTAAAGATAAATAAGTTAGGGACCACCATGTGGGGTTTTACCTTGACGTGGTATGGTGGCTTATCAATATTATGATCATAACTTTGTAACAAAAAAACCCTGTTTCAAAATTACATGCACTGGCATATTTACTTGAATTACTTAGACAGGGCTTTATACTTTTTGAAATTATACTTTTTGAAATTGGCCTTAGGTGTGCATCCACAAACCCCCCCATATTAAGGTTCTCATCCTGCCTCATGGCAGGAGCTGCCCTGTACATTTCTAAATCACATGCATGTTGCAAAGAAGCAGGAGCAACTGGCATTTGATTGTATAGACATACTTGTACCTTTAAGAATAACTTATGCACTTTTCAATGCACCTTGCACTAGTAAATGAATCCTCTCTTCTTTAACCCTTTAAGTGCCACAGAACGTAGAATCTACGTTCTGTGGATCAAAGGACCAAAGTGCCACAGATCGTAGATTCTACGTTCTGCAGCACTTCCGGGTTTGCGAGCGGAGGAGCGGCTGTTAGAGCCGCTCGCTCCGCTCCTTCACGATCCCCTGCCCCTAGGCAACGAGCAGAGCAGGGGATCGAGTGGCCCCTGGGGCGCGATCACCCAGGGGCCCAAAAACAGCAGCAGGCACGTGTTACTTACGTGTCCTGCTGCTGCAGCCTACACCGCGCCGGAGATCTCCGCCCCCACAGCACAGGGACACAGATGACGTCGCAGATCTCTTCCAGAGGCTCTTCCTGATCGTGTGCAACAGTCTCCAGCGACTTTTTCAGGTTAGTGCAACAATTACACACACAAACACACCAACACACACTTATTACAGTAATACACACTTAGATTCACACTTACACACACTTACACATACATTTTTGGGGATTGGGGGGGTCACTTACACTCACTGCACTTACACACACGTGCACACGCACACACGCGCACATAACATGTAATTTACCATTTGTACACACGCACACGCACATACATGGCATTGTGGCTTTTTTTTTTTTTTTCTTATCGCATCGTTTCTTTTTTTGGCTGAAAAAAATGTTTTATTGCCATTACGAATAGCGTATTCGCTAACCGTACTGTGCAATACCTTTTGTATGTTATTTCGGTGATTATATTGCAATTTTGGGTATTTTGGTGCATTTTTAGCCATTTTATTGAATTTTTAGCCATTTTATTGCATTTTCAGCTCTGCGTATGTTGTGTTCACTTGTTTCTAGCCGTATAACCTGTTTGGCCCAGCTAAAATATTCAAACTGTGATTCTGACGGCCGATAACACTAGTCTGGAAAAAAAAACATTGATTTTTGTGGTTTTATTGGATTTTTTTTGCATTTCACTCTTTACTGCCTTATTTTGTTTTGCCTTGTAAATTTTTTCTACTATATATCCATTTGGGGGTCTCTGTGCGCCACATAGTTTGGTATATCTATGCATACTGGGCATCAAAGTGTTCAGTAGACCCCTGGCGTTCATATTTAGGATGTTTTATGCTGATAAGTTATGAAATGTGTGGCATATAATGGGGTAGAATTGAAGCTTTGTGACGATTTTCAGAAATTTGATAAAAACCGTTACGTTCAGCATTGCTTTGCAGTTTGGCAGTTTGCAGTAGAAACACTTATTTACCCATATTGGATTCGTCAGAATGTGTACTTTCTGAAAATATATGGTTTTCTGGGGTCTCTGTACTGTTAGGGGGGTCTAATGTCGCATAATACACACACCAGGTGCTCATATTGCAGCAGCCAGCGCGTCAGCCGTGAAAATGTATATACACTATTGTCATTTGGGGGTCTCTGTGCGCCACATAGTTTGGTATATCTATGCATATTGGGCATCAAAGTGTTCAGTAGACCCCTGGCGTTCATATTTAGGATGTTTTATGCTGATACGTTACGAAATGTGTGGCATATAATGGGGTAAAATTCAAGCTTTGTGACGATTTTCAGAAATTTGATAAAAACCGTTATGTTCAGCATTGCTTTGCAGTTTGACAGTTTGCAGTAGAAACACTTATTTACCCATATTGGATTCGTCAGAATGTGTACTTTCTGAAAATATATGGTTTTCTGGGGTCTCTGTACTGTTAGGGGGGTCTAATGTTGCATAATACACACACCAGGTGCTTATATTGCAGCAGCCAGCGCATCAGCCTTGAAAATGTATATACACTATTGTCATTTGGGGGTCTCTGTGCGCCACATAGTTTGGTATATCTATGCATACTGGGCATCAAAGTGTTCAGTAGACCCCTGGCGTTCATATTTAGGATGTTTTATGCTGATAAGTTACGAAATGTGTGGCATATAATGGGGTAGAATTCAAGCTTTGTGACGATTTTCCGAAATTTGATAAAAACCGTTATGTTCAGCATTGCTTTGCAGTTTGGCAGTTTGCAGTAAAAACACTTATTTACCCATATTGGATTCGTCAGAATGTGTACTTTCTGAAAATATATGGTTTTCTGGGGTCTCTGTACTGTTAGGGGGGTCTAATGTCGCATAATACACACACCAGGTGCTCATATTGCAGCAGCCAGCGCGTCAGCCGTGAAAATGTATATACACTATTGTCATTTGGGGGTCTCTGTGCGCCACATAGTTTGGTATATCTATGCATATTGGGCATCAAAGTGTTCAGTAGACCCCTGGCGTTCATATTTAGGATGTTTTATGCTGATACGTTACGAAATGTGTGGCATATAATGGGGTAAAATTCAAGCTTTGTGACGATTTTCAGAAATTTGATAAAAACCGTTATGTTCAGCATTGCTTTGCAGTTTGGCAGTTTGCAGTAGAAACACTTATTTACCCATATTGGATTCGTCAGAATGTGTACTTTCTGAAAATATATGGTTTTCTGGGGTCTCTGTACTGTTAGGTGGTCTAATGTCGCATAATACACACACCAGGTGGTTATATTGAAGCAGCAAGCGCGTCAGCCGTGAAAATGTCTATACATATTGTCATTTGGGGGTCTCTGTGCGCCACAAAGTTTGGTATATCTATGCACATTGGGCATCAAACTGTTTAGTAGACCCCTATGTTTATATTTAGGATGCTTTATGCTGGTAATGATACATGGACAATACGATGCTGGAAAGTTGAAGCTTTGAGGCAATTTCCAGATATTTCACCAAAACCGCCAAATTTGGCAAAGCCTTGCGACTCAGTAGTTTGGAGCAGAAAGGCATGGGTACCCATTTTAGATTCGGTAGAATGTGTACTTTCCAAAACTATATGGGTTTTGGGGGGCAAACATATATTTCTGTGTTTTTACCCCACAAAAATGCAGTCAATGTGTTGATTTTTCATTAGCTGAAGTTACCCACGGGACTGTTTGTATGCGCTAACTTCATTTTGGGGCCTCTAAATGCCAGATACTTTGGTAAACTTATGAACAATGGCCACCAAAATGTTCAGAGGAACCCTGGCAATCATATTTAGGGTGCTTTTTCTTAGTACGTAATGATACATGGGTGATATAGTGCTGGGAAGTTGAAGCTTTGAGGCAATTTTCAGATATTTCACCAAAACTGACAACTTTGGGAAAGCCTTGCGACTCAGTAGTTTGGAGCAGAAAGGCATGGGTACCCATTTTAGATTCAGTAGAATGTGTACTTTCCAAAAATATATGGGTTTGGGGGGTAAACATATATTTCTGTGTTTTTACCCCACAAAAATGCAGTCAATGTGTTGATTTCTCATTAGATGAAGTTACCTACAGGACTATTTGTCTGCGCTAACTTCATTTTGAGGCCTCTAAATGCCAGATACTTTGGTAAACCTATGAACAATGGCCACCAAACTGTTTGGAGGAACCCTGGCAATCATATTTAGGGTGCGTTTTCTTGGTGCGTAACGATACATGGGTGATATGGTGCTGAGAAGTTGAAGCTTTGAGGCAATTTTCAGATATTTCACCAAAACCGACAATTGTGGGAAAGCCTTGCGACTCAGTAGTTTGGAGCAGAAAGGCATGGGTACCCATTTTAGATTCGGTAGAATGTGTACTTTCCAAAAATATATGGGTTTGGGGGGTCAACATATATTTCTGTGTTTTTACCCCACAAAAATGCAGTCAATGTGTTGATTTTTCATTAGCTGAAGTTACCCACGGGACTGTTTGTATGCGCTATCTTCATTTTGGGGCCTCTAAATGCCAGATACTTTGGTAAACCTAGGGACAATGGCCACCAAACTGTTCGGAGGAACCCTGGCAATCATATTTAGGGTGCTTTATCTTGGTGCGTAACGATACATGGGCGATATGGTGCTGAGAAGTTGAAGCTTTGAGGCAATTTTCAGATATTTCACCAAAACCGACAATTGTGGGAAAGCCTTGCGACTCAGTAGTTTGGAGCAGAAAGGCATGGGTACCCATTTTAGATTCGGTAGAATGTGTACTTTCCAAAAATATATGGGTTTTGGGGGTAAACATATATTTCTGTGTTTTTACCCCACAAAAATGCAGTCAATGTGTTGATTTTTCATTAGCTGAAGTTACCCACGGGACTGTTTGTATGCGCTAACTTCATTTTGGGGCCTCTAAATGCCAGATACTTTGGTAAACCTAGGAACAATGGCCACCAAACTGTTTGGAGGAACCCTGGCAATCATATTTAGGGTGCTTTTTCTTGGTGCATAACGATACATGGGTGATATGGTGCTGAGAAGTTGAAGGTTTGAGGCAATTTTCACATATTTCACCAAAACCGACAATTGTGGGAAAGCCTTGCGACTCAGTAGTTTGGAGCAGAAAGGCATGGGTACCCATTTTAGATTCGGTAGAATGTGTACTTTCCAAAAATATATGGGTTTTGGGGGTAAACATATATTTCTGTGTTTTTACCCCACAAAAATGCAGTCAATGTGTTGATTTTTCATTAGCTGAAGTTACCCACGGGACTGTTTGTATGCGCTAACTTCATTTTGGGGCCTCTAAATGCCAGATACTTTGGTAAACCTATGAACAATGGCCACCAAAATGTTCAGAGGAACCATGGCAATCATATTTAGGGTGCTTTTTCTTAGTGCATAATGATACATGGGTGATATGGTGCTGGGAAGTTGAAGGTTTGAGGCAATTTTCACATATTTCACCAAAACCGACAATTTTGGGAAAGCCTTGCGACTCAGTAGTTTGGAGCAGAAAGGCATGGGTACCCATTTTAGATTCGGTAGAATGTGTACTTTCCAAAAATATATGGGTTTGGGGGGTAAACATATATTTCTGTGTTTTTACCCCAAAAAAAATGCAGTCAATGTGTTGATTTCTCAGTAGCTGAAGTAAAGTCCTGATCAATTTGGATGTGCTAACTTCATATTGGTGTCTCTAAATGCCAGATACTTTGGTAAACCTATGCATAATGGGTATCAAACTGTTCAGTGGACCCCTGGCAATCATATTTCAGGTGCTTTTTCTTGGTACCTAATATAGTTTGGGATATGCGGAGCAGCAAAATAAAACCTTTGAAATGATTTTTCAGAATTTTGAATTTTTTTTTGAAGAACCGCTATGTTCAGACAAGCTTTTATGTTTGGTAGTTGGGAGTAGAGAGACATAGTTACCCATTTTGTAATCGGCAGAATGTGTACTTTTCAAAAATGTATGGTTTTCTGGGGTAAACCTACGGTTTCAGGAGTTTTTGCCTTGGAATCTAAAGCATGCCGTTTTCTGCCTTAGTGCTTTCAAAATTCGGCAATATACTGCCGGGAGTTTTTGAGGTACAGAAGTCCTAAATCTCCCTAAAACTATACATATCTGGTATTGGCACGTTCGAGAGACATAAGGCTTTCCAAATCAGTTGGATTTTCATCCGTAAAATGAAATATTTTTCTGGTATAAATTGATATACGAAGAAAAATGGTAATTTTTCTTTTTTTTTTTGGTATTTAGCACTATAAATTTTTTTGCACAGGTGGAAATACATGAAAACTCAGGCAGATTTAGAAAGCTCAGTTTCTACCGAAAAAAACAATGTATAGTTTTCCTAGGTAAATTATAGGTTTCCCCTCAGAAAATGCCCCTAAAGAGAGAGAGCACAAAATGTTTCAAAAACGGCTGGCATTTCGCGTAACCAAAATGTGAAATTCTGCTGGCACTTAAAGGGTTAAGGATACTTTTATTTTCATTTGAGAGCACCATTAGAATTTAATAAGATTGTATAATAGGTTAGTTCACTATAGTTCCATTCACAACCCCTAGAGTAGCCCATATGCTAATGACCTTAAACTGCCGTTGCCTCTTTTTTTAAATCATGTTCATTTTTCGCGGAGCAAAATCACAAGTGGGTTTTATTCATGGAAGATAATCACTTCTAATTTGATTAAATAGCAGTAATATGCTGTAGTCTCCTCATTCTTCATTTCTTCAAAATTCACTCATGCACATAGACGTTTGGTATGAATTAAGATAAGAGCCCATATCAGAGAACAAATAGAATTGAAAATATTGGATAATATATTAGATATTTTGAACAAGTTTTTGATTTTGGAATTGAAATCTAAAACGTCCAAAATAACTAACATATTCTGCAATATTTTCAGATATAGTTTAATTAAATTTCATTGCATATCTGCTTTTGTAATGTAATAGCGATTTCATGTGCAAAATGGTTTGTTTTGTTTAACATGTCAAAATGCAATAAAGCTTTAAAAGAAATGAAATAATATACCAAAATCATGTCTGAAAAATAAACATATGACTCTAAAAACAGCTTTTTTAATTTTGAAGTAGCAATAACCCAACTTAGGGGCATATTTATCAAGGGTCGAATTTTGAATTGAAAAAACTTTAAAATTCGAATTCAAAAAGACCAACCGAAATTAAGTCGAAGTTTTTTTTTGGTGGAATAGGTCCGTTTTCGATTAAATAGGTCCGTATTTGAATCGTATGAATCGAAGGAATATCGCATTAGATCGAATTCAATCCAAAGTTTTTCCCAAAAAAAACTTAGATTTTTCAAAGTCCACCAATTGACTCCAAATAGGTTCTAGGAGGTCCCCATAGGCTAAAACAGCAATTCAGCAGGTTTTAGATGGCGAAGTTAAACTAAAAAGTTTACTGCCATTATAAACCAAGTCAAAAGGACCCTTTAAATGTTCTCTAGATGCATTTAATGCTCCATTCAACAATAGCAAACAGTAACGTTATTTCTGTTTTGTTTTAGTAGTTAGTAGGTTTTTGTTTTGTTAACTGTCGTTAGTAGGTTTTTCTTCTCAAAAAAACGTGACTAAGATAAAAAATATACTTTGTGCATACCTCCCAACATTTGGGAAATAGAAAGAGGGACAAAAAGAGTTGGCACGCGTATCACAACAATTGTTTGACCACGCCCATTTTGTGGCCACCCCCCCTAATTACCATGTTCATTTTGCAAAATGTGGCAGGTTATGATTACACTTTTGCTAATTAAGGTGAATTGCCCGTGAGTCTAAGTTCTCTCAAACGACATTTTTATCTTAATTGTTACAATTACTTTTCTGCTTCTCTCAAAACTATCTTACTGCCCCTGGTGGCTGTTCTGGGCTTTCTGCTAAAAGCCAATTAAACTAGAAACTTTGGGGCATATTTACTAACACTGGAAATAAATATCGGGTGAGATTTCTGGAGATGTTGCCCAAAGCAACCAATCAGATCTTTGCTTTTGTTTTCTAACGTATAGGTGACTGTTAAAATCTGGTTACGTTTCTGGGTTAGCCTCCTCTTGTGTGTGGGTTGCCTTGCATTATCTTTCTTAAATTAAAATTAAACCCTGTCCATGTTCTTTAAAGTAGCTTGTATGTATATAGGGGAAGGTGGAACAAAATATTTTTTGTAAAAGGTTCTTTTATGCACTGGTAAAACTGCTGTGTTTGCTTCAGAAATACTACTATAATTTAGCTGCTGTGTAGCAATGGGGGCAACTATTCTAAGGAGAAAAGGCTCAGGTTACGTAGCAGACAGTAGGTAAGCTCTGTTGAACATAATGTTATCCACTATTTAACCTGTGCCATATAGCCCATTTTCAATTTCCACCATTGCTACACAGCAGCTAGTTTTATGGACTATAGTAGTGTTTCTGAAGCAAACACATCAGTTTTACCAGTGCAGGGCAACAGTACGTGATATTTTCATTACTTTAAAACACTTTCATTTTTTGGTGTTACAGTTCTTTTAAGATACTCCACATTTCTATATAGCACCCTATCTTGTTTCCAACTGAAGCATGGAATGTTTGTTGGTTCATAATTCGTTTTTCACAGCATTCTCTGATGCTGCCTCCTTTATTTTTCAGTTTATCCTGTAAACTCTATTTTCAATGTGCAGTTAAAGATTCCATTATTGGCTTGCATGCATTGTTGTTGTGACTGACTGTATCTCTTTCACATATGTGTTTACACAGTTGCAGCATGTTTTTGGATGACTTGTCCCATACATTGCCTTCCTGAATAGCAATGACTTAAGTGATGATTAAACTCTGTTGAGTCTGGTGGGGTGTGATTGCCAAGCTAGGAGTCAGAGGGAAGAAGAAATATAATTATCATTATTGCTTTTAATTGTTAAGTGTTGATAATTTCTCAACAGTAGAAGGGGGGATATGCAATGCTTATATGGCAATACAAATTGAACAACAAAGCGAGACTTATAGTCAAGGTTACAAGTGAAACGGTATTCTCCAGTTAGACTCATCCCCACCATGTTAGTAGTCTTGCATTTATCAAAGGGTGACATTTTTAAAAGGAATCAATGTGTACAGAGAAAAATCAATAGTACATTATATTTGAATTGCTTTAAAACAGTTTCATTTTTGTTGTTACTGTTCCTTTAACACAAGACATTTCAGGTCATTATTTGCACAATTATGGATTTTACTTCTTTTTTAAACTTTTGCAACAGATTATTGTATCTTTTTAATTCAACCCAAAGATGTCCTGCATTTGAGAGTTCCCTCGAACTGTAGATGTCATTAAACTTTTGGCCTGCCCAGAGCATGACAGTCCTGTAGAGATCAGGTATTTCTGAGATGTAAGTTACTGTTGATCTCTGGAATTAAGTTTCCTCTGTGGCATCCTGCCAGTCTCGCCATACCAGATCATATTTCCAAGGGCAACCTCTTGCAGCATAGGTGAGTTGTATCAGGGATAGTGTTTTTTTTAACAGGTTCAGCCGGCCATGTGGGGGCTTGGGGGAACATCCAATTCAGAAGGATACATTTCCTGGCATAGTACAGTAATTTATGGAAAAGTATCCTCATGGCTGCCCTTGGGGTAACCTCGTCCACTACACCAAGGAGGCACACTTTGGGGTTTAGCAGTTTAGGCAGTGCTGTTTTGTCCTGGATGTAGGTGTGGACTTAGGACCAGAAGGTTTGGATTCTGGGACATGACCACATAAGATCTAGATAAGGTGCCTATGGGGGTCTACACTGCACTGGGGTGACTCACGTTTGTTCATATGGAACAGTTTACTTGAGGTTAAGTGGAGTCTGTGTAGGATTTTGAATTGAGACCAAATAGTCATAGGCCCTGTCAGTTGCCTCTTCCCAGTCCTTCATCCTCCAGCTCTGGGATATCTCTGCTCCAAGCCATACTCGCTGCATGAAATGGAGGTTTAATAGTAGTTAGGAGAAGCGTGTATAGCGTGGTTTCTAGTTTCCTGGTGGAGGTGGCTCTAAGGGTTGATTCTATCTTTGTAAGTTTAAGATTCCAAGTGTTCCCCTGAAATTGGGTATTGGTGGCATGACTCAGCTGGAAGTAGGATAACTAAGAAAGAGCTTCCTGGGTTTGGACATGTTTGATTTAATTTCTGGGGCGTATAAGTCTGTCCTGGAGCAAGTCCCCTGGTGTGCATAGACCCCACTGTGGCCAGATATTGTACTCTGCTATATGTTGCAAATGTGGAAGGAATTTCCCCATAGGGGAAGAGAAGAGGTTGTATAAGGTTTCAAACTTTAAGTGCTGTCATCCATGCGTTGTATGGGGTGGTTATAACTGGTTGTGTTGTGTTTAGATTGTGGGGTTTGCGGAATGGTATGTATGTGAGTGACTCTGTTGAGCTTGCTAGAGTGGCCTGAAGTGGGAAGTTCGGGTTATATGAGTCTGGGTTGAGCCACCAGTGAATATAGTAGATCTGGGCTGCCAGTGAGTAAAAGTACCAATGTGGGAGGTCCAGTACCTGCCATTGACTTTTACATGAATTTAGCAGGTTTTAAATGGAGTATTTTTGGATTTGGATTTGGAACAGATTCGGGGCATAATAAATCGTGAAAAAATTATGTCTTTTTTTACCACAACTTTTTGCAGGTTTTCAGCGGCAAAATGGATGCCGCTAAAAAAATTAGCTTGGTTTACTTTTTCCAATGCTATGCTTGGAGTATTACTGGCCAGGTTTCACTGGCAAACAAATGGCAATTTAGGTAAAGGTAAAGCTACAGGATGAGAAAGACCACCTGCACGGAAGCTATGGGAAAACAAAACCGTTACTGTTCCCACTGCCAAAGACTGCAAAAAAGAAAATTGTGTTCTTGTAAATACTCATTGATTTGCTAGTTAAACCCCTCTAGCAATAAGTCTATTTTGTATTCAGAGTAATCAGGTTTTGCCTCAGAGATTGGGAGCACACGGTCTCAGCTGTATGCTATGACAAATATTCACATTAAGATTAATTAATTTACTGGCTAGGGTCTTATTTTCTAAAAAAACTGTTGGCATTTCTAGACATGCAAATGAGTGATTGTAGTTCCCGGTGTAGAGTCCATGCTTCCATTTAACATCAGTGGAATTTTAAAAGTGATTTGTTATAATTTTGAAGTGGAGACAGCCAGCCCTAGGGTTGATTTTAGAGTATCTTCACATTAATACTGATCCATCTGTGAGCCAGTTGAAGTATTAAAAAGGCAATATAGCCTTATGTTCATCAATTTTGAATTGGACTTGAAATGTGTTCAATCTTTTTTTTATTAAAAATGTAAAATGTTTATTTTGATTTTGTTTTTACTCTTATCTCCCACCCCCTGGTATTAGCAGTGTTAGTTAGTAGGGGAAATGAATACCTCCAGGTCATACAGGAGTATACAGTATCTACTAGTGATAAGTCTAAAGCAACTTTAGTCCTCAAATGGGAACTGTCGCGAAAATGAACATTTAATATAAGCTTCAGCATACTGAAATAAGAAGCTTCCTAAATACAATCAATTAAAAATGCTGTACTATTTCTGTAATAATCAAGTTTATCTTCACTATTCCTCTCTCAGCATCTGTTTCTCCTCATTCTGTCTTCATTCAGGAGTTTGGTGTCAGATGAATGATTCAATATACCTTATAGGGAGGCTACTTTTGCCTAGAAGATGTATTAGAGCTCACCAGACATCATGTCTAGGGATGTCGCGGACTGTTCGCCGGCGAACTTGTTCGCGCGAACATCGGCTGTTCGCGTCCGCCGCAAGTTCGCGAACGTCGCGACGTTCGCCAATAGGCGTTCGCGTCAAAATCGTTCGACCATTCGACCATTCGATCGCTAAAATCGGACGATTTTCGTTCGATTCGAACGAAAATCGTTCGATCGAACGATTAAAATCCTTCGATCGTTCGAATCGAACGATTTTCGGATGTTCGAAGTTCGCGAACTGTTCGCGAACTGTTCGCAATTTTTGCCGGTGTTCGCGAACGGCGTTCGCGAACACATTATCGGCGGTACGCTACATCCCTAATCATGTCTCTCTACATGTAGGATTTGTGCAAAAGGCAGTTTTTTTTGTTAGATTTTGTACTGGAATCGGTTATTTGAGCGAATACATTTGCTAGGAAAGGAACCCACCCCCTATAAGATATATTGGATCATTCAGCTGACACCCAGCTGCTGCATGAAGCCAGAATGAAGAGAAACAGATGCTGAGAGAGGAATAGTGAATATAAACTTGATTATTTTAGAAACAATGCAGAATATTTAACTGATTTATTTATGTATTTAGAAAGTTTCTTAGTAATGAGGAAGCTTATATAAAATTTTCATTTTCACGATAGCGCCTCTTTAGTCTTAAAAATGTTTAATTTGTCATTGGAGCAGCTTCTTCAGTTCATCATTTGAAAAGTGGTGCAACTTTTTAAAGATCACTCAGCTTGTTTGGATCATTTAGCCTTATCACTACCATGTATACCATGGCCTGGATAATTGAAATCTTGATATGATTCCCATTGCCTATCCCATTTTGTATGAGGGCACATCGGGCCAGCCCTTAACCCTGGATATATCATCTGCAGTGATTGTGGCATTGAGATGTAACGTCTCAAATCCAGTTTTGACTATGTCTTCAGTAGAACCTGGTTGGTAAGTGAGAGGTTGATAAAAGACCAAATTCTAACATAATTTTGAGTAATCTTTTGTGCTGTAGGATATGTTGCCACTTAAATACATGTACATGTATGAGGGATATTATAACAGCAATATGGGTATAGAGCTGTAGAAAAAGAACTAAGTGAGAGTTTTTTCAATAAGTGCAGACAAAGACCCTCAGATCCTAACATTGGTTCAAATTTCCTATAGGTTGCTATAACAAGTTCTAATTGGACTGGTGTCCGTGACCCACCCGAGTCATTTTGCTTGGTTGCTCCATAGACTTTCTGATAGAGTGCCTTAGAATACAACGATAAAATGTTTGCTTAAACTAAAGCTTCAACTAGTCATCTTGTAGTTGCTATTATTAGTGCAGACACTGCATATGAACAACCTCTACAAACAGAACCTCATTTAACATGTTCCAGCTGTTGCAGCTTGAGTTTACTCTGCCCCTGTAAACTTCTCATTAAATCTGATTTTAATGTTCGCTTATCATGTCGTTTACAACATTTACAGTGTTATTTTGAGCGGTTGTATTTATGTACCTATCTAGTCTTTCTGTTACTTTTGTCTTCTAAACACTTTCTCACATACATGGCCAAAATGCACAGATGCCTGGTCTGCAAAATAATTTGCCTGGACTCCTGTTTGTACCAAGTTCTGCAAAACAGTAGCTTTAAAAATGAATTTCTTTAGCTTTACCCAAATTACTATATCATCCCTGTCACCCATCAATGTGCTTGGACACCATTGAAAAGGTGACACCAATAACATGATTTAAGGTACCTTAGATCATGTTATTGGTGTCACCTTTTCAATGGTGTCCAAGCACATGGATTTCATGGAAAAATAACTTTAAAATGTTTATATTGTTGCTTTGGCTTTCAAGAATGGAGCAAACTATGAATGTCGTATTTATCAATAATGGGCAATTTTGCACCAGTTCAGTAACCCAAGGCAACTACTCAGCAAATAGCTTTTTAGAAAATAAAAGCAATACTGAAAGGGTTTTATTTCTTTTTTGCTTGTTGGTCAATTTCCTGACTTCTACTCACTATGGGTACTGGGATTTTCTCATGGTAACTTGGCCAGTGTTTGTAGATGAACCTCAGTGCCTATTATTACCAGTGGTATAACAAGAGTGGGGGAGCACCCACAGTTCCTGGCTGGGATCGAGCCATGGTTTGGCCCACTAGGTTTTTTACTCGTACAGGTATGGGATCTGTTATCTGGAAAAACAGATTAATGGAAGGCACTCATATACAGTAGCTCAAAAAGTTCAAGTGAGGTGCATTAAGCCCCAACAACACCATCATAAGGTAGTTAAAAAGTACTATTTCATATTGAGGGCTTGCACACATAAAGAAAAATTGAAGAAACAGACTGAGGTGGTAAAAAATATTTTATTATATTTTATACTATTTTATACCAATTTATACCAATTATATTTATGTTTATATTTTATATATAGGTAGTATATTTAAAGGAAAACTATATCCTCCATACAATGTAGGTCTCTATAATAGTGCACACAATACATGTATAACAAGAAAAAAGCATCAAAGTACATACCACCAAGTTGTAACCAAAGAGAAAAAACTCTACAAGGAAGCGGATACCCTTGCCTGAAAATGAGAATTACCCCAACGTTTCGGCATGCAGCTTTTATCAAGGGGAATTCTGTTATCTGGAAACCCATTTCTAAAAATTATTTCCTTTTTTTCTGTAATAATAAAACAGTACCTTGTACTTGATCCAAACTAAGATATAATTAATTCTTATTGGAAGCAGAACTAGCCTGTTGGGTCTATTTAACCTTTACATTAATTCCTAGTAGACTTAAGGTAGGAAGATCCAAATTACGGAAAGATCCGTTATCTGGAAAACCCCAGGTCCCGAGCATTCTGGATAATGGGTCCCATACCTATTCCGCTGTAAAATGTACCCTTGAGCCCGCCCAGGGGGTCTGCTTCCTCTATAGTTACATAGTTACATAGTTAGTTACATAGTTAAATTGGGTTGAAAAAAGACAAAGTCCATCAAGTTCAACCCCTCCAAATGAAAACCCAGCATCCATACACACACCCCTCCCTACTTTTAATTAAAATCCTATATACCCATACCTATACTAACTATAGAGCTTAGTTTCACAATAGCCTTTGATATTATGTCTGTCCAAAAAATCATCCAAGCCATTCTTAAAGGCATTAACTGAATCAGCCATCACAACATCACCCGGCAGTGCATTCCACAATCTCACTGTCCTGACTGTGAAGAACCCCCTACCTTGCTTCAAATGAAAGTTCTTTTCTTCTAGTCTAAAGGGGTGGCCTATGGTACGGTGATCCACTTTATGGGTAAAAAGGTCCCCTGCCATTTGTCTATAATGTCCTCTAATGTACTTGTAAAGTGTAATCATGTCCCCTCGCAAGCGCCTTTTTTCCAGAGAAAACAACCCCAACCTTGACAGTCTCCCCTCATAATTTAAGTCTTCCGTCCCTCTAACCAGTTTAGTTGCACGTCTCTGCACTCTCTCCAGCTCATTTATATCCCTCTTAAGGACTGGAGTCCAAAACTGAACTGCATACTCCAGATGAGGCCTTACCAGGGACCTATAAAGAGGCATAATTATGTTTTCATCCCTTGAGTTAATGCCCTTTTTTATGCAAGACAGAACTTTATTTGCTTTAGTAGCCACAGAATGACACTGCCCAGAATTAGACAACGTGTTATCTACAAAGACCCCTAGATCCTTTTCATTTAAGGAAACTCCCAACACACTGCCATTTAGTGTATAACTTGCATTTATATTATTTTTGCCAAAGTGCATAACCTTGCATTTATCAACATTGAACCTCATTTTCCAGTTTGCTGCCCAGTTTTCCACTGATACGCCACTGATTTTTCCTAGGGATGCACCGAATCCAGGATTCAGTTCGGGATTCAGCCAGGATTCGGCCTTTTTCAGCAGGATTCGGATTCAGCCGAATCCTTCTGCTCGGCCGAACAGAATCCAAATCCTGCGGGGAGGGAATGTGCGTGACTTTTTGTCACAAAACAAGGAAGTAAAAAATGTTTTCCCCTTCCCACCCCTAATTTGCATATGCAAATTAGGATTCGGATTCGGTTCAGTATTCGGCCAAATCTTTCACGAAGGATTCGGGGGTTCGGCCGAATCTTTCACGAAGGATTTGGAGGTTCGTCACAAAAATGGGCGGGCGATAAGGCGTGCGTCTATAAAAAAAGGAAGCCAGAAGTCGGAAGCCAGTAGTGCAAGGTGCAAGGTCGGCCCAAACCCGTCCGACTCGCGGTTCCAGTGGGTATCGAGCCGCATATCACTACTTTTTAGATAGAGTGCTAATTGATATTCAGGCTATTAGAAATAAGCACAGACATATGGAGACTTGCATTTGCCATTTAAAGAAGGATTTTTTTTCTTGGGGCAGGCAGAACTCCCAAATAGCATTTTGTAACTGGTAGAACTTCATAGACTGATGGCTTTTTTTAAATTCTATATAAATGTGTGACTGTGTATACTCTGGCATCGGCGTTGGTCATCTTTCTACACAAGTGAATGGCCAGTGATTTACTTATTGGCTTCCAGAGCTACACACAGGCACCACGGGGCACCTCTGGTTTGGCATAGGCCACTCACACATAAACAACATACATATCAATGCTTGGTTGTTCGCAGCAGCCTATGAGCAAAAGAACATAAAGCGTGAGCTGTGTTTCTGGCATAAATTTACTTTGTATCCCGGTCAGCACAACTTTGTGGTTAATCTTAAGCAGCATGTCAGACTTTGCAAACAAAGCTCTGTTGTTTCCCTGCGCCACTTCTGGGCTGGAATGTATTTTTTTTCCACATAATCAGCCATTGAAAGTTGACATAAATGTATTACTGTAGGTTTTAAGGTCATTCAACTTGTCAAACACTTTCACAAGAGAGCACAGAAGACTCCATTTTTATAATCTGATCTTTTTTTTCCCCCTGCAACACAACCAGAACATTCATTCTTTTCTACTGTCAAAATGTTTTCGCCGCTTTTAATGCGTCCGTGTAAATATAGACATTATTGCTTTCAGTGGGGAAAAATTGCTGGTGTTCTTTATCTTCCACAACAACAACTTAACGGTGTGTATTCTCCATTCTGGGTAGCACTGGCTGCAATCAGTTGCTTTTAGTTTATCTCTAGTGTGGATAACATTTTCCCTTAACCCAGAAATCTTCTTAAAGGAGCAATATATTTCTTGTTGGTACTTGGTTTACATTCCCATTCTCCCCCATAAACATTCTGTGACTCATGGTTACACTTCACTTTCAGACCTGCACTCGTGCTTTCACACTTAGGGGCAGATTTATCAAGGGTCGAATTTCGAAGTTGAAAATACTTCGAAATTCCACCATCGAATTGAATTACTTCGACTTCGAATATCGAAGTCAAATTTTTTTTTCATCGAATTTGGCCATTTGCAGTCGAAGTAAAGTTGTTCGATCGAACGATTAAATCCTTTGAATCGAATGATTTTTCTTCGACTTTAAAAAACGTATAAAACTGCTCTAGAAGATCCCCATAGGCTAACATAGCACTTCGGCAGGTTTAATTTGGCGAATTATTGAAGTCGAAGTTTTTTTAAAGGGACAGTACTTCGATTATGGAATGGTCGAAAATTTGAAAAAACTCAAATTCACTTCGACCCCTGATAAACCTGCCCCTTAGAGAACCAAACATTCCTTCATTTTCTGTCTACCAGTAGCTGACTAGTGACCAAGTAATTGATAGTCAACTAACTTGGCCAATCAGGTTGCTGTAGAAGGGGTTTTTGAAACTGTCATAACGTTTCTACACTGAGGGGCAGATTCATAAAGGGTGGAATTTCGAATTTTAAAAACGTCGAAATTCGAATTAAAAAAGGCCAACCAAGATTTATTAGAAAAATTAACATTTTTTTTTCAGGTGAATAGGCTATTTTCATTCGAATTCGAATCATATGAATCGAAGTAACAGCACAATCGATCAAATTCGATTCAAATTTCCAGTCGACTCCAAATAGGTTCTAGGAGGTCCCCCATAGGCTAAAATAGCAATACGGCAGGTTTTAGTTGGTGAATAGTCGAAGTCGAATTTTTAAAGAGACAGTACATGATAAATTTCGATATTCTAATTTTTTTTTTTCAAATTCAAATCGAATTTAGACTATGTTCCTCAAAGTACACAAAAATTAGCTTGAAATAAGAATTTTTTTTATTCGAATTTGCACTTTGACCTTTGATAAATCTGCCTCTGAGTGTTCCTGAGTAGTGTCCAGCGTTGCACTTGGGGCCTGGTTTTTCCCCAACAGGCCTCCGCACTCACCTTTGGCCCCAGTGGTGTAACTAGATGTTAGTGGGCCCCAAAGCAAATTAATTTTAAGACCCCCAACATATCCAGAGATTGCCCTGGTTTACCAATAAATGGTGAAATTGCTCATTATCTGGGCTTGTGAGCCCCTCTATGCCTCCTGCCCCCCCTGCAGCCACAGGGTCTGCTTCCTCTATAGTTACGTCCCTGTCTGGCCCCCGCTCCAGCCGCAACCTCCCCTCTGCCAGGGATGAGGGAGAGCTGCCCCTCCAGATTTCAAAGCAAGTATCCATTGGCAGGCCTTGAAAATGGAAGAAAAAATATTCTGTAAGGCACCCAATGGTAAACCATCCAACCCCATGTTCCTGAATCCTGCTTGTTATGTGCCTGTAATATCCTGCCAGAAATTTAACCAGTGACCTGATGTTTTCTTGCTGTTTGCATTAACAGGTGACTATATATAACCCTCTGCTCTTCACTGATTCACTGCCCATTATAGGTCAAGTGTGCTTGGTCCTAGGTCCTCTGCAACTGTTGTTCCTTTAACTCCTGCTATGTGTTCCTGTCCCCTGTGTGACTTCCTGGTTCTGACCACGACATGTGCCTGATCTTGAATTTGCCTCACGATTCTGCTCCTGTTATCTAGTTCTGGCCTTGCCTGTCTGACTACGTCCAGCTCCTTTCTTACGGCTCCTTCCCTGATTATACTTTTTGTGCCCTTGCCTGCCCCTGTTGGAGTAGCTGAGGGCCAGGACCAAAGCATAAGGTGATTATTATAGGCAGAAGAACACGCCTAGACAGGAATCCAGTCCAATCTTCAGTGATGGAGGTCCGGTTACTCAAGCAATATGTGATGTGTAGATTTAATGAAGGGTTATGCATTTTGCACATTGAGGGGCAGATTTATCAAGGGTCAAATTGAAAATTCTAATTTTGAATTTAAAAATTCAGATTTTCAAGTTTATTTTAGTGTGATTCGACTAGGGAATAGTCCAAATTCTATTCGAGTTTTTTTTTTTTTAAAAAAATTGAAATTAGAATTTTGAAATTTATCATGTACTGTCCCTTTAAGAATTCGAATTCAACTATTCGCTATCTAAAACCTGCCAAATATGTGTTTTAGCCTACGGGGGACGCCTACAATAAGTTTGGAATCATTTGGTAAACTGTTGTAAATCTAATTTTTTTTGGAGAAAAAACTTGATTCGGTTTCGATTCGAGTTTGTGGGTCTATCCTATTCACCCAAATTTGAAAAATTCAATTTCTTTAATACATTTGAAACTTTTATTGCAAAATCTTCTACAAATCTTCTAATTTCAAGAACAAAGTGAAAAAGTTACAGCAAAAAACAGTGACAAGACAGTGATAAGCTTATTTCTTCCTTACAGTAGCAAACACATAGGGAGGTAAAGGTGGCTGTATAGTACAGAATGAGACCTCTAACTGGGGAAGCCTATGCTGTTCTCTCTGAAATCTTCAGTGCAAGGTACAAGGAACTGGGATATAAAATATATATAGGACAAAAGATTGGCAACTTGAATAAATAAACTAAATAAATACTCCGAAGATCACTTTTATCATTTGTATTTTATTTTAATTCACGTCCCATGTCCCCTTTAAACATGAAATATATTTTTTCCAATAAAAATTATTGAAAACTAAACATGAAATATATTTCCATTTCCCAACTACAAATGATAAATTGGAAAATGAACAACAGCAAAGCTGTTAGGAACGGCACATTTTGTTCCCTGCGGTCCATAGATTTAAACTAAAGTTACTGAATGTAAATGTTGGTTGCAACTGTGTTTTTGTTTCAGTGTAACATAATATACATTGCTTCAACTGAAATCACTCTTTTTTTTCCGTGAGCGCATGAAAGGGGTCTTTATTGATTCCACACCATATCATACACAAATCTCTCTATAAATAGTGAGATACGTGCAGCTGTAGCGTTTATGGCTTTACTAATCCTATGCTGCTAGTGGTTTAGAGAAAGCTCTCATAAAAAGAGCTGATTTGCAGAAATACTTTAGTCCGATTTAGGCGGAATCTGTTTTCTTGCGACTTATTTACACGTTACACGTAACTTACTACTTTTATAAAAATCAAATTTAGACCAAGAAGGAATATGTAAAAATTGCCAGTGTGCCATATCATTTGGTTTATTGGTAATCTTTTCATTGAAAACGTTCCCAAGGATTTCTTTAAGCTATTGAATGAAGAAAATGTAGACAAATAGGGTAGTATTTTGGATTTGGATTTGGAGTGACGGAGAATGAACATATCACAATACTGCTGGAGCAATAGCAAAGATAGACAGACATGCAGATACATAGAAAACAATGTTCTATTTACAAATTAGGACATCAATTAAAAACTGTGACTATAACTGCCTAAATAATATTAAAGCATCTCATAAGCCATTTTTATTTCCCTAGCACCCTGCCCATCTACTTGCCTACTGATAAAGTGCTGAGCGCTCTTATAGGATAGAGGCACACAATACTATTTGGGGGAGATTAGTCGTCCAGCAACAAATCATCTCGTCTTTGGGCGACTAATCTCCCCGCAATGCCTTCCCGCCGGCTAGATTGTAAATCGCCGGCGGGATTCATTTTCCAAAGTCATTCGAAGTTGCATCACGAGGAAACTTCGGATGACTTTGAAAAACAAAGTTATCCCAGAGTGGGAAGGAATTGCGGGGAAATTGGTCGCCCAAAGATGAGGCGATTTGTCGCTGGGTGACTAATCTCCCCCATATAGCATCGTGTGCCTCTACCCTAATACCTCCCCACCCAACATTTTCATCAAAACTGATTAAATTTACACAAATAACACATTTCTAGTAATGGATTTCCCCCCTTGCATATCAAGACACATGGAAATAGACTACAGATTTGTGTATTGCCTATTCTATTTTCACATTACATACAAAATGAGCATTTTACCCAAAAGCGAAACCAAAAATATGATGTATTTTTCCCATTCCAGCCAGTGCCTGCTGCTCTGGGCCACTGAATAAAGCATTAGGATAGCAAAGGTGAGAATTGCTGACAAATTTGGCTGTATATTTGTTTAAATGTTCTTGCCAGTTCCTTAATAGCTGCTGCAGAAATACTGATCAAAATGTATGGGATTGGGGACCTACGGAGCATGAGGAGTCCCTGTCTATTATTCTGCTCTGCCATGTAAAGCACAATCTACAGCTTTTACTGCTTCAACTAATGGAAAGTTACTTAGTGAGGTATTATAACATTTGTACAATGTGTACTCTGTGCTGGGAAAATGTATTTGGAATGTTTAAGTACTTCCATCCAGCTTTCTACTCATAACAAACCTTGGATAGCATTATCAGTTAATAAGTCATTTTCTAAATTCATTTGGAAAGGAATTAAACACAGACTAAGGTTTCCAGATTTTTTCATATATATAATGTTTATATATATTTTTCTTTTCAATGTTATCACCTCATATGTCCCAGTGAGTATGCATATGGCATATATGTTTAATTACATGTCTTCTAATAAGTAGATGTAAGAGGGTGGCGTGAGTTTTTTTATTTCTCACTGCTGAATTCTCACACCTTTTTCTCTTCCCACTGACAAGAAGTGCTGAGGAGTTTTTAATTGTTTTGTTTTTTTTTTTGCAGTTGCAAAGCACTTCTATTTCTCACCCAGAATTTTGTTTATCTAAGCACTTACCGTGCCATAAACCTTAGAGATTGAAGATGATCTGTGATCACGTATTGGTATACACATATGGGGCCTGTTTTCCAGAATGCTCAGGGCCGGGGGTTTTCTGGATAAGGGGTCTTTCTGTAATTTGGATCTGCATACCTTACGTCTGATAAAAAAATAATTTAAACATTAAATAAACCCAATAGGATTGTTCTAAGGATCAATTATATCTTAGTTTGGATCAAGTACAAGGTACTGTTTTATTATTTCAGAGGGAAAGGAAATCCTTTTTAAAAATTATTTTATTATTATTGATTATTTGACATGGGAGATGGTCTTCCCGTTATCAGTTAATAAGTCATTTTCTAAATTCATTTGGAAAGGAATTAAACACAGACTAAGGTTTCCAGATTTTTTTCATATAGATAATGTTTATATATATTTTTCTTTTCAATGTTATCACCTCATATGTCCCAGTGAGTATGCATATGGCATATATGTTTAATTACATGTCTTCTAATAAGTAGATGTAAGAGGGTGGTGTGAGTTTTTTTATTTCTCACTGCTGAATTCTCACACCTTTTTCTCTTCCCACTGACAAGAAGTGCTGAGGAGTTTTCAATTGTTTTTTTTTTTGCAGTTGCAAAGCACTTCTATTGCTCACCCAGAATTTTGTTTATCTAAGCACTTACCGTGCCATAAACCTTAGAGATTGAAGATGATCTGTGATCACGTATTGGTATACACGTATGGGGCCCGCTTTCCAGAATGCTCAGGACCGGGGGTTTTCTGGATAAGGGGTCTTTCTGTAATTTGGATCTGCATACCTTACGTCTGATAAAAAAATTATTTAAACATTAAATAAACCCAATAGGATTGTTTTAAGGATCAATTATTTCTTAGTTTGGATCAAGTACAAGGTACTGTTTTATTATTTCAGAGAGAAAGGAAATCCTTTTTAAAAATCTAAATTATTTTATTATTATTGATTATTTGACATGGGAGATGGTCTTTCCGTTATTCTGAGCTTTCTGGAGAACAGGCTTAAGGATAATGGTTCCCATACCTGCACAAATAAAAATAAAGAAGCACATTACATTTTTCTATAGTTACCATTGTGTTCAAACAGGTCTGATGTCCTAAGGTGATGATCTAACAACTTGTGTGTATCGCTTGGCCATACAAATGAACTGCAACACTTTTCTAGATGGGTGAAACTGATTACAAACTCCAACTCTGTGTATAACAAGGGCATATTAACTTTCAGACGTATAATGCTAATCGGATAATATAAACTGATAAGAACTTACAGCAATTTTTGTGTGGGTCTCTTGGGAATTGCATTACTGGCTACCTTCTGGTGTGTAAGCAGTGCAAATATATTTCTATAAATATGGCACCTAGAATAGACTGATCTGCTAAAATATATCTATGGATCAGGTTAAAAGGACAGCCTCTAATTAATTAACAACCGGACAGGGAAGTGGGCAGCTCATTATCATGTGATTGCAAATCCCTTTTGAATTAATCTAAGTTCAAAGAAGTGTGTGTGGAAGGGGGGTTATGGGAGCACGCCAAGGCTAAAAATATATAAATACAATGGAAGAGCTACAGGACCCAGATATTCCCAAACTCTCAGTCTCCTCTGTGATGCAGAGTCAGTGGAGACATAGAAGATCATATTTGACCTCTCTAGACAATGATAGCAAGCACTCTGTCAAAGTCATAACACAACCCAAAACTAGGGGGCAAATTTACTTATGGTCGAATATCGAGGGTTAATTAACCCTCGATATTCGACTGCCAAATTGAAATCCTTCGACTTCGAAGTCGAAGGCTTAATCGCAATTCGTTCGATCGTACGAAAAATTGATTCGAAGGATTTTAATCCATCGATCGAACGATTTTTCTTCAACCAAAAAAATACTTAGAAAGCCTATGGGGACCTTCCCCATAGGCTAACATTGACGGTTTTAGGTGGCGAACTAGGGGGTCGAAGTTTTTTTTTAAAGAGACAGTACTTCGACTATCGAATGGTCGAATAGTCCAGCAATTTTTAGTTCGATTCAAAGTCGTAGTCGAAGGTTGTAGCCAATTCGATGGTTGAAGTAGCCAAAAAAAAAATTAGAATTAGAAGGGGTTTTTTTAGAAATTCAAAGTTTTTTTTCTTCTATTCCTTCACTCGAACTAAGTAAATGGGGCCCCTTGGTCTTTTTTACTGGGCATGCGATTATACAACATACATCTTGACTGTAACCAATGCACTATTGCCATCCTACTGGATATGCCTTTTTCTGCCTGAAACAGTCTATAATAAGATGAATTGTATTAATGCCATGGACTCTAATCCAAGGGCTCAGCTCCAATACAAGACTTAGGATCTGATCTGAACACCTACACCTTATTTCCATTTTCCCTTCTGTGCTCTCTTTAATTCTGATTTCTTTCCATCGCCCCGTCTTTGGTATACGCCAACTTTCTATACATTATTATCTTATCAAAAGCAACTAGCCAGAGGTGAGCAACATAAACACCAGAAAGAATGCTAAACGGAGTTGGCAAGCCAAAAAGTGGTTGCTGTACTAATTTTAAAAAATGAATAAAAGAAAACAAAACCTATGCTTTGTCAGAAGTAATGTTTACCTACTTCCAAAGTAAACACAATCACTGCCTTATATACAGAGAAGTATTTCACACTGTAGTAGTAGCAGCGCTACTTCGATCTACTTCGATTCAAATTTTTTTTAACTTTGACCTTCGATCTCCCAAACTCCCCCAATTGCCTCCATACTGGTTCTGGGAGGTCCCCTATAGGCTAAAACAGCACTTCAGCAACTTTTAGGTGGCGAATGGTCGAAGTCGAAGTTTTAAAGATAAATTTCAATATTCGAATTTCAACGTTTTTTTCAACTTCGAATCGAAGTTGGACTATTCGATGGTTGAAGTACCCAAAAATTACTTAGAAATTTGAAGTTTTTAACTTCGAATCTTCACTTCGACCTTTGATAAATCTGCCCCTTACTGTTACTGCATGCACATGTTATTCTATGCATGTTTAGTACATAATGAATATTTGTCTATAAACCAATATGTGGTACCTATATTGTCCATTGTCTTATGGCCGTAATATCCTAACATGAAATATACTATCCAATATATTGGGTCATCATATCAGTATAAATTGTGCCTTTTTGCTGGAGAACAATATATGTGGATTTATAATATAATTCCACTATAAACCCTTTGTGTTTGTGCTACAGGTATCAGACCTGTTATCCAGAATGCGTAGGATCTTGGGTTTTCAGGATAATGGATCTTTCTGTAATTTGGATCACCATACCTTAAGTCTGCTATACATTAAATAAACCCAGTAGGTTTGTTTTGCCTTCAATAAGGATTATTTATAGTTTAGTTGGAATCAATTACAAGGTTTGGATTTATTATTCCAGAGAAAAAGGAAATCATTTTTAAAAATGTGAATTATTTGAATAAAGGGGAGTGGGAGACGGTCTTCCTATAATTCAGATCTTTCATGATAATGAGTTTCTGGACAATGGATCCTATACCTGTAAGTGAGAACATTTATTTAGTGCTGTTGTTCAGAGTGGAATTTCATTTGAAGGAAATAAGCAATGACATGCTGATAGTATATTAGAGCGACTATTACTGCTACTCTGAAAACTGTCCCAGATTTTAAGAAGTAAGTTAAGTGTAATCAACATTAATACTTGCCTGCAGGAAAGAAATCAAAAAAGGGATTTATTTATTGGCTTTGTTAATGATATGGAAGCTAGCAAAGAAATAATAGCTATGGTTTTCGTGCCTGGAGCTTGCCTAAGCAGATGTTATGTTCCAAATAAACTTCTGTGGAGTTTGGGTTTGATGTTCCTTTGGGTCTATGGGTTGGTACACAAACAGGTTGGGCCTTTTTCAAAGAAATCCAGTTTTTGTGTCTTTCAACCCCTGGTAAAAATGTAATAGTAACTCTCACCAATAGCAATTTTTTTTAACCACATTCATTTAATTTACTATTAAATAAACAGGCAATTCTCTGATGTGCAGGTTCTTAGGAAATCCTTTGAGAGAAAGGAGTTAATATAACTTTGACTCTTCTGTGCAATTAGAATTTTGTACGAATAATTGCAGTGATGTAAAAAAGCATTTCTGTAAAGTGCTTTGATATCTAGGGAGAGTACAAGGTTTTCATAATTTATTATTTCCAACTCTGTTCTTCAATGAAAAAAGCTGGAACTTCACCCTTTTGAAAACATATTTCTAACAAGGGACAGAACTTAATCAAATATCTGCAATATCCACTATATAGCCAGCTAGTGTTATCTCTGTTCTTCAGTACATGGGAAGCCTTTACATAATTTCAAAGGGAATCTGTTCAAATCCCAAGATTATTAGCATTTTATTTACAGCTTCAGTTGTTTGCTATTTTATTTTTAATTTTTAGACTGCAGCCCAAGTGTATTTGTAGTGTAGTGTATTGTGTGCCTAACTGTACATCTCTGTAGAACATGCTTGAGATTATGGAGGACTTTTCTGCAAATATATATTAATATTAACAGACAAATTGTCACTATACTTAAAGTTCAAATCCTACCATGATGGTCTTGAAGGGGTTGTTCACCTTCCAAACACTTTTTTTTTCAATTCAGTTGTTTTCAGATTGTTCACCAGAAATAAAGACTATTTTCAATTGCTTTCTATCTTTTATTTTTTTACTGTTTTCCCTAAATTAAAGTTTCAGACGTTGATGTCCCTGTCTCTGGCGTTGCAGTCTGGAAGCTCAGTAAACTTTAAACATCAATATTAGAAAAACAATCACAAAAATCATTTATTTATTTCTGGTGAACTGAAAACAAATGAACTTAAAAAGTGTTGGAAGTTGAACAATAGCTTTAATAATACTTCTCTATAGCAAGTCCCTATTCTATTCAGGCCCTCTCCTATTTATATCCCAGTCTCGCATTTAAATGAATGTATGGTTGCTAGGGTAATCTGCACCCTAGCAACCAGACTACTGAAATTACAAACTGGAGAGCTGCTCAATAAAACGTGAAATAATTAAATTATAAAAAATGAAAACCTATTGCAAATTGTCTCAGAATATCACTTTCTACATCATACTAAAAGTTAACTCAAAGGTGAACAATCCATTTAAAACTAAATGCTACATAATAATAGAAGAAGGGGTTAAAATACACGTGCAATATCAATACATATCTATAATATACATATTTTATTATATTATACATATATATAATACCTAAGAAAGGACTGAACAGAAATAAGTCAATATTTTAATCTCTTATTGACTTTAAGTGAAGCGGCACCTACACAGTAATCCAACTCTGAAATTCGAAGCAAAAAATAAATAAATAGCAAATAGTTATGTATAGTGATGATTACAACTGGATTTAACAAATTGAAGAGGTCCAAGAGCTCCCAATTTGTGTGTGTTTATGTGTTGTGTTCATTCTTCACTCCTGAAACTCCTCAAGGCATTTAGGTTAGGGCCTCATGATGGCGGATCTCTGTGAAATACAGGCCAAGAATCTGATGCCCCCACCCTCTGCTGGCTCTAGCCTAAGGGTCTATAGAAAGACTGAGCACTGCTATTGATATCTCAAGACCCTTGCTTTATCTGTAGGACTTCACAAGGGTAGTATGTCACTGGGCAGGCTTTGGTGCCCTCTCATCAGTGCAATAAGTGTTAAGATAAGATATTTCCTGCTGTCTGTGTGTAGGAGTGCAGAGTGAACTTAACATGACTGATCCATTTATCTTCTGTTCTTGACCTATACATGTCAGAGAAGCACTGTTTTATCACCTACAGACAGATTGTTTAAAGACTTTCAGAATTGATTCTGTTCTATAATTTTCACTCACACACAGATAAAGCAGACCCCTAAGCTTAATTCTAAGTTTCAAGAACATCATGCAATGTGGGCATTTTCCTAGGTAGAGGACCACTGCCCCTTGTGCAGTTTCCTTATGAAATAATTTTACTGGCTAAACTCCCTTTTCAATCCCACTGACTGGCCGAAACAGAGAATCAATGGCAAACTGTACGTATTTAAACCCTCAGATCCATGAATTTTCGAAAATCACTTCATTAGCATGTTCTGAGAATCTGTGCCCTGCCCACATATTTATATTTTTCATTGGTTTTGAAAGTGTTTATGCACCTACCAAAGCCCAACTGAGCTCATGGGGAAATGGGGGACATATTTTAGTTTTAATTTATAAACAAGCTGAACAAGTCAGTGAAAGGCAAAGCATGAAACCCAAGAGTCTTCAGCTAAAAAAGGTGGCAACCCCCATAAGACTGTGTTCACTTGGGCTGAAAAACGAGTAGAGGTGCTGAAATTAGTTATATCATCTGTGATAAAGGGGAGAAACTAGAAGTGAGCTCTTTGTCCAGGAAGTAGAGAACAGGATGTGATGTAGCAGAGATAGCTTAGGAGAAAAAAAAGGAAACGTGAGGGAATGAATTACTTATTTGAATTTAATTCACCTTAATAGTGGCTGAGGCAGGTTTCTTAGATATTCAGAATGGTAGCAGACTGGTCTGCTCCTGTTATTAGAAAAATGAACATTTGTTGCATATGCTGTGTATAACTGGAAACTGCCTTTCTTTTGAGATAAACCCTGCTGTGAATAAAAAGCATAGGAATACCTGCTTGGTGTTACACTGGGTGTTGTTGCAGTGGCGGAACTCCTGGGGCTGCAATCACACCAGGGCCCGCACCCTCCTTGGGCCCCGCCAGAGCCTCAGGCAAGTGCAAATCCTGTTCGAATGGTGCGTCTGGAAGGTACTATTATCACTTTGTTTCAGACCAATTTGTGAATTTCCACTACCTATATACATGTTTTCTAATTTGAGCAAAATAAATGCAGCTTTTGCTGGCAGTACATTCTGCCTTAACTGTTAATCTAAAAAAAAAAAAAAAGTATTTATTATTTTATTATCAAAGTCATCACAGAGCACTGTTTGAACTGGCTTGCAAGAACCAGGCAGTTGGAAACACAGAGTACTTCCGTTTCTCTGTTCAGCTCAAGAAATAACAAAAAACCCTTTTAGAACCCATTTTAGAACATTAGTGTCTGTGCTGCAGTTATATTAATGTATCCATATTGTGTGCAAATGTGTAGAAATGGCTCATAATATATAAAAAATGCAAACTCAAGGTCAAAATGCAGCTAATTATATTTCAATCAGGGTTAATGCCAGGCAAGTCCTTTGTCTTAAGACTATATGGCACAGTGCAACAATTATGCATTCTGGTTCCTGCACTTACATAATAATGTCGCAGCTTATGTTGCTGTACCTGCAGACCCACTATTTATTAGATTCATTTGCATAATTACACATACACTATTACACAATCATTTAAAAATTTATTTTATGCATCTTTCACCTCAAGGACATAGGATCTCCACTACTTTAACAGAAATGTCACAGCTAGATTCTGTTGTTTAACTGAAATGATTCCAGTTTGCATAAGGGCAGTATTAGCCACAATATTGTCTGCCTGCTGCCTCCAATTTATTTCCTTTTTTCTCTATGCCATTAACAGGTGTTGACAGCACGACTGAATTATTGTTTATACCAAAGCAAACTACACGGCTGAGAAAGCACCCTTATTATTTCCAATTACCTTGTTAATTAACAAGGGAAGACATGCCACTCAATATTAGGCTTTAAATTGAAAATCCTATTCTCTTTAATAGGTACCACACCCAGAAAGTGTTTCAACTGATATTGTAGGTATGGGTGGGGATGTCCTTATTACAAACAGGGGCGTAACTATAGAGGAAGCAGACCCTGCGGCTGCAGGGGGGCCCAGGAGGTATAGGGGCCCCATGAGGCCCTAATTCATATACAATTTCAATAAATATTGGAGAAACAAGTCAACCTCTAAACATTTTGGGGGCCTGAAAAATTATTTGCTGTGGGGCCCAGTAATATCTAGTTACGCCACTGATTACAAATAAGTATTTTATTAACGAAGTTTGATGATCAAACATGAATGAACTACAATTAATATGCTATCTTTCAGTGCCATCACCAGTGGTGTATAAATAACAGCTGAATAGAATAGGAACTAGGCTAAACAAATATATGATCTTTAATCCAAATAGTCTCTAATATGTTTTTTCTAATGAATAGTTTGTTGAAGAAATGTATCATAATTACTGTAAAAATGATATTCCAGTAGTGAACCTTCATGTACTTCTTGGACTTTATTTTAGTAATAAATTATACTGCATTACTGTTATGCCACGTCAAAAATGACTCCCTACCATTCTAACCTTGCAACTAGGGTTGCCGCCTTTAAAATAAGTCTTACTTGTTGGGCGTTGCTTCCGGCTGTCCATTGATGTCATGGGGTCACTGTGATGATGTAATTGGGCAGAGCAATGACATTATTAGATGGGTCTGTGACACAATATGGATGGCCAATGGCTGTGTTGAAAGCAGATTCTCCAGGATTGGGGCATAGACATGGGTAAGTATTTGGGTGGACCACTGTATAAATGGGCAGGCCAGAGGAGAAACATGAGGCCATTACAAACAAGAGGATAATGAACAAGAACATATACATTGCTGATAACTTTGTAATACTTGGCTGGTATTTTATCAGTTAGGCCAATAAAATACCATCTGGGCAGCAACCTTGGATGCAACCAGGCTATAATTGCAAACAAAATCAAAAATACCTTTAGGGGAATGGGCCACACTATGTTTTCTCCACTGTCATATTGCAGCCAGCAGAGAAGCATCTGATACTGCTTTGTACCAGTAACAGCTGTTTTCCATTTGTGTGAATGACAGAGAGCAATGGGAGATATCAAGTAAGAAATGTTACATATTCCATAGGCCTTAGAGCATATAGGTAACAAGATAGGGAAAGGCACATAACTGATATTAATTCCAACAGTTTCTTTTTTTAATTTTACAGTAGTGGTTTATAATATATTACTTGTTATAATACATGGTTTTTAAGTTAAGTGGCATAGGCTATATCAGCAAGTACAGATTGTAACTATATGACATTATTAAGCACCTCTATAAGCTTGTATTTTGCTGGTTATTTATGGATAATATGAATTATATGCTTATATTTGTCACACCTCCTATACTAGATGGTGAAAACATGCCCAATATTTTATTGTTTTTTCCTACCAAAATTGATGGGTTTTTTTAGCCTCTAAAACGACGTTAGCATAGATATTTTCTTAAACTATACAGTGTATAATTTGCATCCCTTTTGGCCCTAGGTTTTTGCTAGTTTTGTGCATTACCAATGATAACACGATCTGCCTGAGAATTCTTTCGCTGTTCTGTCCTGAATGAATTGCTCAAGGAGACATCTTTGTATAAATATGTAGGTGAACCCAGTCAGACCTTACTTGCATACACATGAGCCCTGCAATTTTCTGTTCTGCTAAGCCGTAATGGAATATCCTAGACACGCTTGTAATTCCATAAACGGCATCAAATCTGATGTTTCTATAAAAAGTAGGCAGCATTTTATACCGAAAGTTATTGGTACATGCAGTAGAGTGAATGTTATTCTCATTCTTGTAGGCAAAAGTGTTTGGAAATATTTGGAACTTTTTAGCTAAAGGAGAATAATTGCTTACCAATTATTTAAATCTTCAGAAAATGACATATAAAGGACATTGCATTTTACAGGATTAGTTTACTAGTTTGTGCATAGAGTGTATAGTACAGAGCCAAAGAATGTAGTGCAGCATGTAAAATTTGAATGCAAATTGCCAAGTTTTTTACCCACAATGCAGAATTTTCCCCAAAATTGTATTTATTTATTTCCAAGTATTTATATAGCTACCAACATATTTCTACAGCTCATTTCAGAGATTATACATTATTCAGATCAATCTCTGCACTGATGGAGCTTGCAATCTAAGCCCATATCACATTCACACTCAGTAGGGTCCAGCATTGAACTGGGATATCGGAGGCCCATCTAGTCACAACCTCTCAGGCTCTCCTCCTTCATACCTGCACCCCCCCCCCCCCCCACCACCACAGAGAGAAAGAACACACACACACACCTTTTACCCCCTTTCTCCTCAACTTTGATGGGGCAGCCCAGGCAGTAGATGGGTCTGAGTCAATGGGGCCCATTTGGTTTTTCCCCAGGGTACCACCGGTCCAGTCCTACCCTGGTAGGGCTAGTGCTATCAGGTGTCAATTAAGCTGCCCTTTTTGGGAATGTGGGAGGAAACCTACATAGATACTTAGAATATACAATCTCTTTGCAGAGTTGATTTCAGGAACCCAGATTAGAAGTGCCACCCAGAGTCACCATGGTCCCCACTGTAACTGTGGGCACCCACTGAGTTTTGTGTTCTTCTGGAATAATTTCTTATGCAGGGCATAAATAGCACCATTTGTGTCTTATTAACATGGTACAAGTTAGTTTCTGCTATTAACACAAACCAAGGTTCTGAAGGTAACTCCAGAGTTTCCATGCCTCAGTGCATCAATTCATCAGATCAGGCTGATCTGATGAATCGTCACATGCTAATTTGTTAGCATTTTATTCATTTTAGAGATTTGTGCTTTCATTTGTAAATGTGCCTTTGTAAGTATGTTCTGCAGTGCCGAGCTCATCTGAGATATAGCATACCTCCCAACATTTTGGAAATAGAAAGAGGGACAAAACGATTTGCTCCCCTGAGCGAGGTGAAAATAATTTTGACCATGCCCAGTCTGTGGCCACACCCCCTAATTACCAATTACAAAATTTGGCAGGCTTTGTAAGTTTGAACACATTTCTGTGGTTTTTATGTGTTATTACAGTTTTGCTAATTTTGCTAAATTGCCCTTTAAGCTGCAAGCCATAGTTACAAATGTATCTAAGTGCACCTGCCATATGTTCTGGGCTCTCTGCCAAAAGCCAATTCAGTTTTAGAAAGTTTGTGTCTTTTTCTGGCTTTTCAATGCAGGAGATCAAAGAGAAAGTACCATTTCAGTAACAATCCTGGACTGCAGGTTGAGCTTTCAAAATCGGGACTGTCCCACGAAAAAACAGCACAGTTGTGTATGTTATAGGGCTTTGGGGTCATTCATCTTCACTGTTAGAGGACTCTTCTGCTGTCACCCTTGTGCAAGAGCCCAGTAAGTTAAGTTATAGACTGCATTTCTACCAGGACTTATATGGGGATTTACATTTATATGAAAAAGTTTGGGAACCCCTCATAATTCTTTGGAGTTTTGTTTATCATTGGCTGAGCTTTCAAAGTAGCAACTTCCTTTTAGTATATAACATGCCTTATGGAAACAGGAGTATTTCATCAGTGACATAAAGTTAATTGGATTAACAGAAAATATGCAAAATTAGGTGCATTAATTTGGGAACCCCAACAGAGATTTTACATTAATACTTAGTTGAGCCTCCTTTTGCTCAACTCCTCTACTCTCCTCCTAAAGCCTTTGATGAGTGTCAGGATTCTGGATGGCAGTATTTTTCACAAAATCTCTCCAGTTCAGTTAAATTTGATGGCCGCCGAGCATGGACAGCCTGCTTCAAATCATCCCAGATTCGAAGTGTGTTTAGGGTCATTGTCTTGTTGGAATATCCATCCCCTGTGTAACTCCAACTTTGTGATGGATGCTTGAACATTATCCTTAAGAATTTGTTGATATTGGGTTGAATTCATCCGACCCTCGACTTTAACAAGGGCCCCAGTCCCTGAACTAGCCACACAGACCCACAGCATGATGGAACCTCCACCAAATTTGACAGTAGGTAGCAGGTGTTTTTCTTGGAATGTGGTGTTCTTCTTCCACTATGTAAAGTGCTTTTTGTTATGATCAAATAACTCAATATTTGTCTCATCAGTCCAAAGCACTTTGTTCCAAAATGACTGTGGCTTGTCTAAATGAGCTTTTACATACAACAAGTGACTGTTTGTGGCATGAGTGCAGAAAGGGGCTTCTTTCTCATCACCCTGCCATACAGATGTTCTTTGTAAAAATTGCGCTGAATTGTAGAACAATATACAGATACACTATCTGCAGCAAGATGTTCTTGCAGGTCTTTGGATGTGATCTATGGGTTGTCTGTAAGCATTCTAACAATCCTCCGCATATGCCGCTCCTGTATTTTTCTTGGCCTGCCAGACCTGGGTTTTACAGCAACTGTGCCTGTGGCCTTCCATTTCCTGATTACATTCCTTACAGTTGAAACTGGCAGTTTTAACCTCTGAGATAGCTTTTTGTAGCCTTCCCCTAAACCATGATACCTAACAATCTCTGTTTTCAGATCTTTTGAGAGTTGCTTTGAGGATCCCATGCTGTCACTCTTCAGAGGAGAGTCAAACAGAAGCACAACTTGCAACTGGCCACCTTAAATACTGTTTCTCATGATTGGACAGACCTGCTTATGAAGTTCAAGGCTTAACGAGCTAATCCAACCAATGGGGTGTTCTCAGTAATCAGTATTGAGCAGTTACATGGCATTGAAATTAGCAAAATTACAAGGGTACCCACATTTTTGCACAGCCAGTTTTTCACATTTGATTTCATTTCATACAACTGAACACTGCTTCAAAAAAATATTTTGTTCAGAAAACACCCCAGTACTTAGATGTTCCTGGGAAATGAAAGACATACCACTGTTATCTTTTTTGTTGAAAGTGGAGTAAATTATTATGCAGGATGAGAGGGGTTCCCAAACATTTTCAGATGACTGTATTTGCATTGTAAGTGCAAGTGTATTCTTTGGAGTAGATTCTTGGGCTTGTGGAAACAGATGGCAGCAAAAGAATTAATGCTATAAAAAAAATCATATTGCTAATAAAATATGCATAGTTTGGACTAATTGCATGCAGAGCTATTTACGTACACAGCTATACAGTATATGGTGTTAAATTCTCTCAATCATCTTATGATCACATTTTCCTGCTGCTGAAGGTTGTGCATTTCAAGTCACAAGTTGCAAATTAGCATTTAATGCAAGAAATCAATATAAAAGTGTAAGTGGGGCACTTGTTAAAGAAGTGGATTTGTAATCTTGAGTTCTACCCATCAGTCACTAGGGATGTAGCGAACTGTTCGCCGGCGAACTAGTTCGCGCGAACTTCGACTGTTCGCGTCCGCCGAATGTTCGCGAACGTCGCGCGACGTTCGCCAATATGAGTTCGCGTTCGATTCGAACAAAAATCGTTCGACCATTCGACCATTCGATTCCTTCGACCGCTAAAATCGAAGGATTTTCGTTCGAATCGAACGATCGAAGCCATTCGATTGAATGCAATCATTCGATAGAATGGCTTCGATCGTTCGATTCGAATGAAAATCGTTCGATCAAACGATTAAAATCCTTCGATCGTTCGAATCGAACGATTTTGCGGATGTTCGAAGTTCGCGAACTGTTCGCGAACTGTTCGCATTTTTTGCCGGTGTTCGCGAACGGCGTTCGCGAACACATAAACGGCAGTTCGCTACATCCCTAACAGTCACTTCTTTTCTGCATTAGTTTTATAGACAAATGTATGTATGTACTTATATATAAATAAATATATATATATTTTTTTACCAAACTAATGCTATCTGCCATAAGTTTTTTAAGCACTAGTGGCCCCTGGAACTAAGGTTTAGACTGTCTCCTAATGACAGTTATTTCTTGCAATTTCCATAGGCACTATTTCATTTCCCACTCTTTTATGTTCCGTGAGCACTCATTGTTTAATGTTTGCTGTCAATTCGGCCACATAAATATCATTTTGAAAGGCTATTCTGTAAAGCACAAGCACAAAAATCAATAAGAACAAATACAGAGAACGGAGAAGGTACTGAACTGTTAGGTCTAAAGAGCTTTTAGTGGAAAGGTTGATTGATACATATAACAAGTGACAGAGGGTTTTTTTTTATTAGGAAGACGAATGATAGTGTTTTTGCTAAGGTCTTGTATTAGTACAGTGGTTTCTGATCAAGTTTTCTGCACCATGTTCATTTATATTTCAAAAATCTTCTCAGTGAGTCATTGGAATTGCTCTGTTTACCTGCAACTGAATGAGCCCCAGTGCTTTAGTAAGGATATTTAGAGAGAGCCATCATACACATATATAAAGAATCTTGAATTTCTGTATAGTGAGTGCATACACGTCCATTTTCTGTGGTCTTCCTGCCTAGCTGGAGATTGAATACTACTTGGAAAGAGTCACGTAAAAGTTCTTTTAAAATAAGTGTGTGTATTTCCCAAGGTGCCATTTGCTAACTTTGACACCCCCCGAAACTCATCTTTCTGTCTGGTTCCTTAAATGCCTCTTAATCGACTACAGGGGGTCCTTGACAACTAAATAATAATTTGTGTATCATAGACCTCTCTATCACTGGATTGTATGCTGTAGCTATTTTGGTTATTAGAGGTAACAGCAACAAACTCTAATCGAAATCATTAAGAATCCTGCTTTCGTGTAAATAGCACCCTTAAGGCCATAGGGCTCTAAACATTCAGTTGATCTAAGACATTGTACTTTCTGAGATGCAAAGCCCAGCTTGTCCTACTGCCTAAATACTTGCAACCTCCTCAATCCATTGTGTATGTTTTGGATATGTTGCTGCTTTTTTTTATTAATGCAGGTGATATGGGACCCATTATCCAGAATGTTAAGGAACCTGGGAGTTTCCGGATAAGGGATTTTTCTGTAACTTGGATCTCCATACCTTAAGTCTACTAAAAAAACATTTAAACATTAAACCCAATAGGATTGTTTTGCCTCTAAGGGCTCTTACTGACGAGTGTTTTTACCTGCGCTCCCCTGCGTTCCGTTTTTCTGTGTTCAGCCGTAGGGGAGCGCAGGAATAGACGCATTACATTTTTTCCAATGGGGCTGTACTCACACAGGCGCGTGTAGGCGCCGAACGCAGGAAAATGCAGCATGTTGCATCTCAACCTGCGTTCGGCGCCTACACGCGCCTGTGTGAGTACAGCCCCATTGGAAAAAATGTAATGCGTCTAGTGATGGGCGAATTTGCGCAGTTTCGCTGAAAAATTCGCGAAACGACGCCGGCGTCCGTTTTTTCGAGAAAAAAAAATTTGACGCAGAAAAACGGAACGCAGGGGAGCGCAGGTAAAAACGCTTCTCAGTAAGAGCCCTTATAAGGATTAATTATATTTTAGTTAAGAGCAAATCCAATGTACTGTTTTATTATTGTATGGAATCTGTTATCCGGAAACCATTATCCAGAAAGCTCAGAGTAACAGAAAGGCTATCTCTCATAGATTCCATTATAATCAAAATAATTAAAAAAATTTCTCTGTAATAACAAAACAATAGCTTGTACTTGATCAAACTAAGATATAATTAATCCGTATTGGAAGCAGAACCAGCCTATTGGCTTTATTCAATGTTTACATGGTTTCCTGGTAGACTTAGGGTATATAGATCCATTATCTGGATCTGGAAAAATGTAATCATTTTTAAAAAGGTGAATTATTTGATTAAAATGTAGTCTATTGAAGATGAACTACGTGCAAAGCCTGCCTATCTACGTGGAAGCAAGTGGGAGCTACTCTCTCCACCATCCACCTATGCCGCCCTGTGCGTTTCGCTGACTGCTCAGCTTCCTCAGGGGCATAAGCAGAAAGCGAAACGCGTAGGGCGGCCAAGGTGGACGGTGGAGAGAGTAGCTCCCACTTGCTCCCCACATAGATAGGCAGTCTTTGCGCGTGTGAGAACTTCGGAAGGGAGGATGTGGGTACTGTGTGTTAATCACTCTTTTGCATTGAGCATTTCTGTATCGGCACTTTAATATTATATTTTTTTTCTATATGGAATCCACCGTTCCACCCTGTGCAGTTTTTAATTGTATCTGTTTTTAAGGACAGAGTCCTGCACTGCTTTTTATCTATAGAGCAGCATGTCTTTATGTGAATGGGCAACAAGTTTTTATGTAACACAGAGTAAAGGTTACGTTTTAGCGACAATGTTACAATCATTATCTGAACTGGTTTGCTAGCAGCAACATGAGGAAATATGTCTAGTATACAAGTTACTCTAGTTTGTTGCAATTTTGGAAATAGTAGTTTATAATTATGAGTCCCCAACAAGATTCAAATAATTTATACAGTGTACTTTATATATTTTTCTGGCTGTTCAGTGCAGGAGATCAAAGAGAAAATTGGGACATTTCAGTAACAATCTGGGTTGAGCTGTCAAAATTGGGACTGTCCCACGAATAATGGGACAGGTGGAAGGTATGCAACAGAATTCCCCGGCTGGTAGTTATTTGCCACCTTTGCTGTAGTCACAATTTCACCTTCAGGACAGATATACTGTAGCTCTGTAGCAGCGCCGATCCGCGCCTTTATGCCGCCTGAGGCGACCTTCCGTTGCCGCCCCGACCCCTCCTCACGGCGCTCACATTTTCAGCGCAGGAGGGGGTCGGGCGCTGCACGACGCTAGTGCAGAGATCGCAATTGCGCTCTCTGCACTAGAAGAGCCGAATTTCCGGGTTGAAAACCGGAAATTCGGCTCTTAGTTACCAGGAGCGGCATTTTTGCCGCCCCTGGTAACCAGGGGGGCGCTGCCGCCTGAGGCCAGTGTCTCAACTCGCCTCATTGGTGGAGCGCCCCTGCTCTGTAGATTACTATTTCTAGAATAGCTTTCTAGACTATAAATGATCTTAGATGTATATATATATTTAAAAAGGTGTCTCTCTACAAATAATAAATGAGACAGATTATTGCTTTATGAAGTGAAACATCTACGTGTACACAAGATAATTTAATTGTGCCAACTACATGTGCTGCTTTTTGCCAACAGAGACACAACTAGTATTTTAGCAGTACAAATGTGATGAGTTAATTGGCAAATCTGTCAGTGCTGTTCTCTGTGTGTTGCTGTTCACATCAATCACTGTAGGTAGGGAAGCAGTGTATCCTGTTAGTTCAGTGAATCAGAGAGGAGACAAGCAAAGCCAATTCTGTGAGCAGCACCTGGCCCTCATTTATGGCACTTTCACATAACTTGATTAGACTCGGCTTCCACAACTGTCAAAAGATGTAACGATACTTTCACAACAAACCAAAACTGGAAGAAAAACATTGTCAGGATCATTAGGATGCACTTTTTTACAGAGCCATTTAATGGAGAACACTGTGATTCCAACAACTGGAGCTGTAGGTACAATATATAACCTTGGCATTACTATTATACTAACGGTGCCACTATATTCTGCAGAGCTTTAAAGAGATTTTTCATCATTATCTGTCCCTGATGTGAAGGTTACAGTTTCAATTTCTTATCACAGTCATGCAACATAAACACAGCTCAGTATTATCATGTGCCAGTCATCCTACTTAAAGTGTTTTGGAATGTGCACAGTATAAAAAAAATGATCTCAATCTACCCATAGTCCTCCATTTTTTAGTATTCCAGTATTAATGTGTCTGCTGCAATCAGGTACTAGCTGTAAAATTGTTGCCTGCACATTTTTGTATCTGGGGTTTTCCAGATAACAGATCTTTCAGTAATTCGAATCTTCATACCCTAAGTCTAATAGCAAATCATAGAAATAGAAATAGAACAGGCTGATTTTGCTTCCAATAAGAATTAATTATATATATTTTTGGATCAAGTACAAGGTACAGGTATGGGACTTATTATCCAGAATGCTCGGGACCTGGGGCTTTCCAGATAACGGGTCTTTCTGTGATTTGGATCTTCACACCTTAAGTCTACAAGAAAAAATATATAAACATTAAATAAACCCAATAGGCTGGTTTTGCTTCCAATAAGGATGAATTATATCTTAGTTGGGATCAAGTACAAGCTGCTGTTTTATTATTACAGAGAAAAAGGAAATCATTTTTAAAAATTTGGATTATTTGATTATAACGGAGTCTATGGGAGACAGCCTTTCCATAATTAGGAACTTTCTGGATAACGGGTTTCCGGATAACGGATCCCATACTTTAATTGTTTTATCATTAAAAAGATTAAGGAAATCATTTTTAAAATTCGGTTTATTTGAATAAACTGGAGTCTATGAGAGCTTTATTAATAATAATAATAATAATAATAATAATAATAATAATAATAATTTGGAGCTTTCTGGATAATGGATCACATTCCTGTATACTCATACAGTAAATGAGCCCTGAGGATTACATAAAGTAAGTGCCCTATATTGAATCCAGGATCCCAAAGTACAAGTCAGCAATCCTAAACTTACCCCCTCTGCAATAATATACAGTATATAAATATGCATAGTAAAATATATACTGTTGAGTGCATTGCATGCACAATAACTTTAGAAGAGTGTACAGGTATGGGACCTGTTGTCCAGAATGCTCAGGACCTGTGGTTTTCCGAATAAGGGGGTCTTTCTGTAATTTGGATATCCATACCTTAAGTCTACTAAAAAATCATTCAAATGTGAATTAAACCCAATAGGATTGTTTTGCATCTAATAATAATTAATCATAGCCTAGTTACCTTAAAGTACAAGCTACTGTTTTATTGTTACAGAGAGAAAGGATATAATTTTTAAATATAAAAATTATTTGCTTAAAATGGAGTCTTTGAGAAATGGCCTTTTTGTAATTTGGAACTTTCTGCAGATAATGGATCCCATATCTGTTTTGCCAACAGCTTTTTCCCTAATGAAGAGCCAACCTCCCTATGAAGAGATCACCCTGTATAATGACTGTGTACTTGAGTTCATATGCACAACTAATTCATTAATACTGTACATGTATTCTCTCTCATTCTCTCTCTCTCTCTCTCTCTCTCTCTCTCTCTCTCTCTCTCTCTCTCTCTCTCTCTTTCTCTCCCTTTCTCTCTCCCTTTCTCCCTCTCTCTCTCTCTCTCTATCTCTCTCTCTATATATATATATATATATATATATATATATTCAATAATATTCAATAATATTAAGCTGAAGATCAGTGGTATTTTTGTTTAATTAATTACTTAGACTCACTTAAACTCCATTATGAGATTGTTAAACATAAGGATTCCCATATGTCTCAGTCTCATATTTTCCACAAGTGCAGATTACATTAATGAATGTCATTCTTTTGCTTTATTCCAACAAATGGGGTAATGTAATCATTAACTGCAAAAGTGCCTTGTGTACATATTTAGACCTTTAAAAAATACCCCTCTCTCAAGCATGTCTTAAATGTCTTAAATTTGCAATTCAATGATTATCTTATGAAAAATATGGTGTCAAGGAATGCTAAATTTGGTCCTTAATTTTAAGGGGTTCTTTTTGTATTAAAAGTGCCATTGTATAAATGGATTTTATTTTTCAACTAATTCATTTTTACCTTTATAATGAGGATTTTTGAGAGCAAAAAAAAAAAAAAAAGAATCCCAGATTAATTATAGGGGAAAAATCCACTGCCACAGCTGTGTTCTTTACTTTGATATATCTGCGGCATCAGTTCTGCAGCAGAGCTAACAGTTAAAAGGAATGTCTTTATTTCATTATCGCCTCTCTTTATGTTCCGGATAAACTACTAGCAATGATTTTTTTTTCTCCCTTTGGAAGTCAAGTAGTTGCCCCAGTAAAAAGCAATATACTAGAATCAGCACAAAAGCGACCAGCTTTAAATGCTGCAAATGAACTGTGCAGTGAGCTGAAATAGAGAAAATGCAAAAAAAAACAGAAAGTGAGTAACATAGAAAATCCCCAGCTCACAGTCCCATGAAATGCTGCCAAGGAGATCAGGAATGCGGATTATTGGATAAAAGAGAAAACTTCTGTTCAATACGTCAGTAAATGTTAAAGACAGAACAAAGGAATTAAAACTGAACATAAAAACAAAAGAGAAAGTACAATCTTTGAAGAATTTTAGGAGGAATATTTACCCCCACCCCCTTCCATTCCGGTATAGGGATATGGCATGGTACATGGTATTTAGTTAATAATATGTGGTGTTGTTTCCATTTCTATACCCTGTATTCTCTGTTTATAAGTGGCTTGCTGATGGCTATTATTAGGACAGTGGGTGCATTATGCAAATATCATAGCTGTGTGAAAATACCCTTCAAGGCATTTTCGTTTGATTATGGGATTTGAACAACTTACCTACAGCGATTTAAATTGCCAGCAATTCGCTCATTTCGACAAAACAACCCATGTGTCATTGCACTTGCAAAATGACTTTGTGGAGCCAAGCAATATGGAAGGTTGCATATGGAGATGACTAGACATGGAGGGGCCTATTAGTTATAATTGAAGGTCATTGCAATATGAGAACATTTTGGGAAAACACTTGTTCTCAGTTTTGAATTTTTTAAACACAGGGCTGGAACTAGGGGTAGGCAGTTCAGGTACCAGGCAGATACCTTCTCTGTGCCCTTACACAATCAACATTAGTACCTGACATGGACCTGCTTGCTCGCCCTGCATAATTGGATGTTGCTCCCAGTGACTTTACAGCAGGCGCTTATTTCAAATTCCTGGCCGGGTGGTAACTTTTGGTTGTATAAAAACAGAGACTCCTGTAGCCTGCTAGTCCACATAGGGACTACCTAATAGCCAATCCCAGCCCTTATTGGAACTCCCTGGAACCTTTTTCCCTGCTTGTGTTGCTTCGCAACTTTTTTTACATTTGAATGTGGTTCACGGGTAAAAAAGGGTGGGGACCCCTGCTTTAGTACAATAACATGAAGATAGTTTGGGGCAGATTTATCAAGGGTCGAAGTAAAAATTTGAATTTCGAAATCAAATATCAAATTTAAAAATATGAATTTTCAAGTTTATTTTACTTTTTTATTCTAGATATTTTTTTAAAAAAAATCCGAGTTAAATAACTGTTAATACACTGTTCCAAAATATTATAATGCATGCATTTTTTTAAAAGTTGATTTATTTATTTTTGATCACTCACTAAAATAAAAGGAGAACATTTCCATTTTTATGTCACATTTACAGACACTCAGATCATATCCAAGAGTCCGTTAGGACAATGATAACCAGGAGATAAAAAGAGAATGAAAAGCCATTCTGAAAGGTTACATAATATACTATTGCTGTCAAGATAAAGTCTCAGAATAGATTTATAGATACTGGTTTGATTCATTTAACAGGTCAGTGTGCACATTTTAACATGTTGGCACTCAGTGCAGCTGTCAGTTCTTTTCGGTCCTAGGGAAAGGCACTACTTTTTATCTGCTTGGCTGTACTAAGGCAGTTTTGGGTAGGAGCCAACATTTATTTTAACCAGTTGTCACTCCATTAGGGAACGTGTTACCTGTATGAATTTTGTCAGGATTGAACAAATAGCTCGGAGGCTAATTTCACCTTAAGCAAGGAGGTTACATAAATTGCTCTAAAGGTTAGAACCTTTAAAATGCCATTTGTTCAGCTTGTTTGTCTGTGCAGATCCATGAAGTGCATTTGCGTGAAGGTGAGGAAGGAGATCACAGCAAAGTTGCCTGGCATGAGATACATGTATTGATCTCTGTGTATCTCAAAGCTGTGATCTTCTGGCATTCTACAGGAATTAAAAGTACAAGTCTGTGACTGCTGTTCCACTTCTGACTAGATCCACACAGCCGAGGGCCCTGTTTCTTTTAAAGATTAATCCGACACGGAGGATAACTGTCACAAATAAACAACACCTATAAGCTGCATATTAACAGCAATAGGCAGGTGTGTAATTCTACAGTTAACACTACCAGGCGTGCTACAGCCAGAAGCTTCATCCAGATGAATACAAGAAGTCCACCCTCAACCCATTATCAATGTATTTAAGACATTGCAAGATTTTCTGCTTTAAGCTACTACCTACTATTTATCCTTTAAACAAAACAGGGATTGTTTGTCCTTATACTGAAGCAGTAGAATTCTTAATGAATCAGATTAAAGTTGAGTGTAGTACTGGCCAGACCATGGGTGACTTTGATGTAGTTGGCCATCTTAAATATATTGCATTACAGACCATTATGCAAGGTATTCATAACAGAATATTAAGGGGCAGATTTATCAAATGCCGAGGTGAATTTTCAAATGAAAAAAATTCGAATTTCGAGCTATATTTTGTGTACTTCGACTAGGTAATAGTCCAAATTTGATTCGAATTTGAAAAAAATTGAATATCGAAATTTATCACGGACTGTCTTTTTAAAAATTTAACTTCTACCATTCGCCACCTAAAACCTGAAGCATTGCTGTTTTAGTCTATGGGGGACTTCCTAGAACCTCCTATTTAGAGTCAATTGGTGAACTTTGAATCGAATCAAATGCGCTATTCCTTCGATTTGTAGGATTCGAATACGGACGAATGTGGAACTATTCGATCGAAAACGGACCAAGAAAAAAACTTTGTCTTAATTTCGGTTGGTCTTTCTGAATTCGAATTTCAATGTTTTTTCAATTCAAAATTCGAGCTTTTGATAAATATGCCCTTAAGAGAGAGAATATAGGCATTTTCAGCATGATCCACTTCTGTAAGGCAACAAAGTCTGCAGGAGTTAAGAGAAAGCAGAGGACAATACAACTCAGGTCTAAACAGGGTTCCAGGAGCAAAGTAGTTTGCTTTTCAGGTATCACAAAGCTACTGAGCACTATGATCTTAATTGTAATGGCTCAATGGGCAATCTAGTCCAACTGTAGAAGAAGGTTTTAGAGCTACATTTCATTCTTGTAAAAGTGTCTCTCTTGGTTCTCAGTGTCTCTCCTTTATTTTCTTACATCTCTCCCCCTTTGTTTCTATATCATTTATGTGGTGCATTGCCAAGATTTGTCTTGTGTGCCTAGGAATGTCCTATGAGTATGGGCAAACTATTGGGAATGATGTAGAGGAGTGGGACTAAATATGCACCAGAATATGAACCTCAAGTCACCAGATCTAAATATCATGGTTGTTCTACAAAAAAGGTAGGATAACTTTGCCAGGATGTTGTGATGTAGTTTACCTATAAAAACAATGTCTCTAGATTGTTCAGAAGAAAGGGCAGCACAAGTAGTTTATTTATATATATTTATTTGTGTGATACATGGTGTCAACACATTGTCAACAACTTGTATCTATTATATTGCAGCACGTTGCATTGATCTTACTGTTGCCGTTAATAGTCTACAACATTATTAAATTAATTTTGTTATATAAATTTAGTACTCAGATAGCTGTGGGTAGTTATATTAATATACTATACTGTGTTAATTAAATCACAACTTTGGAATGAATCTGCCCATGTACCTACATTAAGGGGCAGATTTACAAAATTCGAGTGAAGAATTCGAATGTAAAAAACTTCGAATTTCGAAGTATTTTTTGGGTACTTCGACCATCGAATTGGTTAAATGCGTTCGAATTCGAACGATTCGAAGTAAAAATCGTTCGACTATTCGACCATTCGATAATCGAAGTACTGTCTCTATAAAAAATACTTCGACCACCTACTTCGGTAGATAAAACCTACCGAAGTCAATGTTAGCCTATGGGGAAGGTCCCCATAGGCTTGCCTGTGATTTTTTGATCGAAGGATTTTCCTTCGATCGTTGGATTCAAATCCTTCGAATCGATCGATCGCAGGATTTGCGCAAAATCGTTCGACTTCGATATTCGAAGTCGAACGATTTTAGTTCCCAGTCGAATATCGAGGGTTAATTAACCCTTGATATTCGACTATTGATGAATCGGCCCCTAACAGTTGTTCTTATTTTATAAATAGATGGATATATATAAATGATGGATGGATAGATAGATAGATAACGGATGGATGGATGGATGGATAGATATAGTTATAGATTAGTTTAACTTATTACTTATGTGTGGGTATTCATTAACCTATGCCTTGTCTCTGTGTGATATTAATAACATGGAATTAGAAACAACTTGCATTTTCTTCTTTACAGCTGCTATTTTTTTCTCCTTTCATGCGAATTTATTTGACTTTAGTTATTTTCTTCTTCCATAGCTCTTGCTAAGCCTGTGGCCTTTCTAAAAATGATAAATGAGAGTGAGGGAGGAAAAAAACATTTATTCCCTTTGATAAATCCCACTGAGTACAGAGGTAATTGAATTAAGCTGGGGACCTTGTTGAGACGACAATATTGTGGGCAGTTCTAAACTTTGGGTTATGCTGACTTTGTCAGTCCTATAAATCAATATTTAAATCGTTCAGTATATTTTCAAGGATGCCATTTTCTTTTAAGCCATCCGGCAAAGGTTTTTGACTAACATAAATCACCTTTTTTCTTCTGTAACTCTAAAGGGAATAAAATTAAAAGAAATCCAGGTTTTGCCATGTGAGTATTAGATCCTTTTCACCTGCTAGACTCACCTGCCTTCCATGTATAAATAAGTTAAGGGTTTGAGTATTAACATACAAAGAAAATGGATTGATCAAATCACATTCCCTGACCCCTTTGATTTATTCATGATTTAGTCTGTGCAAAGACATATGGTCCCAAAAAGAGGGCCAATCTACAATACCACGTTATGGTAAAACCCCCATATGGTGCTCCTAACTGTTTATCTTTGGACATACTTTTCATTGTTTGGCACCTCCATGCACAGTTGTATTTTTTGGAAAAAGTGACTCTTTGGACTTCCAAGCTGGGTCCTGGCCCACTGTAGCTTTTATAAGAGAGAGATCTCAAGATCAACACCCACTTTAAAGCTATAAAACCACCATTAAAGGCAGTGGAGTAACTAGAGTGGGCCAAAAAAAATCTTCAGAGGGGCCCAGTGCACTCCGATCCCCATTCTCCTGCCCACTTCCTGTCCCGACTCTGCCCCACCCCGACTCCTCCCACTCCTGCCCCGACTTGAGCCCCCGCTTCCTCGCCGCAGGTAAGAGAGCGACTGGGGAAGAGGGTTTTTTTTAATTAGCTATAGAGGAAGCAGACCCCACAGTCCGAGCCCGTCTACGACTGTGGGGTCTGCTTCCTCTATAATTATGCCACTGATTAAAGGGACAGGTGAGCAGGTCCTGCAATTACCCTAAAGTCTGCCCATTCAAAAGTCTGCCTCATTCAAAATAACAACTGAAGTACAAAAATACATAAATGAGGTTGTGGGAGTACCCCACGACTAAGTATATGGTAAGGTTTTGAATATGGTACTGTATTTATTGTCTTGCAATTTATATAAATTATTTAAGAATATTTGCCATTTTTCTGCCAATTGGTGTTGAAACGGCTGGACACATTTTGACCTCCTTTATATATTTCACTGCATTTACAAAGCAGAGCTAAAAGGGGAGACTTGTACTAGACATGCATCCTGCCATCTGAATACATTTTTAATTTTATAGTGCAAAACAGTGCAATAATGAAATGTATTTGATTTTTTTTTTTTATTTACTCTTGATCCCACCTCCCTTATTCTCCAGAGCAATTTTGGGAGGAGGAGAAGATTGATAGTTAGTGAAATTTTGTCTCCATTTTAAAGAATTCCTACTTACCTGTAAATCCGAGACACATGCAGCTATTAGAAAAATGGAAGACGATCATAAATGACCCAGGAAGTGCTTCATAATAATAGTACAGGTATGGGATCCGTTATCCGGAAACTCGTAATCCAGAAAGCTCCGTATTTCGGAATGGCTGTCTCCCATAGACTCCATTTTATCCAAATAATCCAAATCTTTAAAAATTATTTCCTTTTTCTCTGTAATAGTAAAACAATACATTGTATTTGATTCAAACTAAGATATAATTAATCCTTATTGGAAGCACAACCAGCCTATCACATTTATTTAATGTTTACATGATTTTCTAGTAGACTTAAGGTATGAAGATCCAAATTACAGCAAGATCCGTTTTCCGGGTAACATTCTGGATAACAGGTCCCATACCTGTAATATAATAATATCTATTATGATATAAATATATGATTAAAATAATAGCTAAATTACATTGTCATTACTAATGCCATACATTTGACGTGGGTGCATCTGTGCATTGTTTATTGTTGACTTGTGATGAAACCTGTTGAAACATGGACATCTTGTTGTCATGTTGGAGATGGACTGACATTGTTCAGACTAAACATAACTTGAAACAACAACCTTTGACACTGGCTCATTAGTTTATACTCTCAAAAAAGCCTCTCATAAACTTTGCTATTAAAGACCTGTTGCTCTACAGAAACCTTTTAACCTGCAATTACCAAATAACAACAAATCTCATAAATTGCTCACTTGCAGACACATCTTTACCAGTGTAAAGTCTTCACCGTCATAAAAGGTCTCAAAGTACTGTGATTTAAGTGATTTCTAATCATTTGGGACCTGGGTTAAAAGATGTCACTTTCCTTTGCAGCATATAATTACACAGTTATGGTCAAATACAGAAGCATGTCTTTATCTCAAAAAGCTACACATATTTCAGCCTGAAAATACTTTTTTTTCTTTCATTATTGCATTTTACTTTTTTCTCACCAAATAAATAAATATGCCCCAATTAAGGGTATGAACTTTATTCCCAGTCCCAGAAAGCAGCTGCACTCATGGTCAGACTAGCACAATGGGGCACCAAGAACATTTTCAGTGGGTCCTCCTGTTCATGGAAACCTGAAACATTTTTTTTTATCTACAAGTAAAAATAAGGAAGAAGTGAAGAGAGGCGAAGGAAAAATGTTTTTAGAATGGGCCCATCACCTAAAAGTGTACTGGCAGTCCCTGCACTGGTATCCCTGTCTATGCTGGTACGCACCCAACATGTTCCCAGATTGATTATTATCAAATTGATGTATATTAGAATGACATACTGGCAGTGGCAATTCAAGATTTGGGGAAAATGCTTGTTTGGTCTCCAACACCTATATTCATCATCATCGCAATTATCATAATTTATTTACATAGCAAGTAAATTTCAACTTATGATCAATGTAGGAGAAGGAAAGTGAATATCATTGGGAGCAGGCCCGGACTGGCAATCTGGGAGTTCTGGCAAAAGGGGCTGCTATAAGGTCCCATAGAAAGTCAGTATTTAGTGGGCTGGTGGAGGCTGTTTGGGCCTCTATGTGGGCTGATTGGGCCTCTGTGAACCTGAAATGCCAGGGCCAATTTTAATTCTCAGTCCGGACCTGATTGGGAGTGTGACTATTCTTCAGACACCACCAGTGAAGACAATATCCAACTTCAGACCATTGTGCACCCGAAAAAAAAAAACTTAAAAAATGCAATGGAGTATACTTTATTTCTATCTCTTCAGTGACTGAATGACTTTTTGTTATACCTGTAACCTGTTTTTCCCAATATTTTAAATGAAATGATAGTTTAAACCATTCTTTTTATCCAATTAGGGAGATTTAAAGGGTGCAGTTACTGTAGTCCCAGGAGTAAGTGGCAGATCTTTTGGGGATTTTGCAGAAATTTGGAAAGATCACGGCAAAAACACCCCAGTGAAGATTTTTTCTTGACAAGTTCTGATGAAAAGAACTTGTGTTTTTCAGAGTGGCTTTTAGGGGGTTATTTATCAAAGTCCGAATTTATCTCAATATTTTCTGCTACAAACTCCGATCAAATCTGCTCGGATTTTTTGCACTAATTTATTATTACATTTTCCTGAAAATTTGCTTTGCAGGAAAAAATCCAATTTTCAAAATTGCTTGGATTTTCAATTAGATTTTCAAGTTTTTTCAGATTTTTCACCCGAAAACTTCAGGGTATTGCACGAAACCCAGCGCACATCAGAAAATCATTGGGACTTCTCCCATTGACTTACATGCAACCTCGACATGTCTGAGATGCCGGATTTTCAGATTCGGACTTTTACATCCTCTGGGTTTAATAAATTCCGAAAAATTTGTGATTTTTTTAAAAGACCAATTTTATAAAAAAAAAAAAAAAGAAATCACGAATTTTTCATGATTTTTGCATTTGGAGTTTATTAAATAACCCCCTTAAAGATTGAGAACATTTTTAAAAAGCAAAAAAATATGTCCCTACATGTTGAAACCAAACCATATGCTTAAGAAATGATCACTCTAGGTTGCCACCAAGGCAGCAAGAAATGTTTGATAACTTGTTTTTATTATTATTAGTATTATTATTTTTTATAGCTTCATCAGTAAGTTAAGTAGATATTGTTAAAGACATTACAACATCTTTGGTCTTGAAAAGACAATACAACGGAGGCTTCTACCTGCTGTTTAAATTATTTACAGCCTTATTTTTTAAATAAACATCTGTAGAAACAAGAACTTTATAGTTTCTGAAGGTGGTTTGCTGAATACTTTTTTGTTTTATTTATTTTTCATTTGTACAGTCTGAGATGGCTTCTTGGATATAGAGATGTTTGCAGGTGATGCCTAACCTTCTGTGAGTTTCTGTTTACCAATGTCCGCTGTTAATTGTCCTGCAGGCAATGTCTCTACTTCCACCTGCCAAGGCTGAATATCAGATTTTCTGTAGAATCAAAGATCTGACAGTGCAAGTTGCTCTGAGGTTCACATCTCTCTCATAGTCGCTCCTCGCTTTCTTCCCTTTCTTGATACAGTACTTCATCTGAGATAGGAAGAAGGGCTTCCTTCTGGAATTACTTGAATTCACCAGATTCATATATTGTTCAATTTGGCCGTCACCCGAGCAGCTGGCTAGCACTGAACTGAGATAATATATTATCTTTCTGCCAAAACCTTCCAGTAAGATCAAGCTAATTTTTGTTTCCCTGATAATGTAGAACAGACATTTTTATTACGACTATTTCCCAGAATGATATTGAAAAGCCTATTTTTATGTTAAACTTTGAAGTTTAAGCAGTCCCACATAGCAAAGTATTATATATTTTGGCCTAATAATTAAAATGTCTCTCCTTTTCATTCCTGAGATCAAGTAGTGCCATATAACCTATACATCTCCTTGACAATACATATTTGATTCTATAGATTAATTTCAATTATCACTTGGGCAATCGTTTATGGTTAAATGATGTGTTATTGGGAATCTTTATACACTGCCAGTTGGGATTACCTTATGTTTTTCTTAATTATGTTAGGGTTATTAGACCAAAGTTACAACAGTAAAAGCAAGCAAAATATGCACAATAGAAAAAAAATTTTTTTAGCTGCAGCTCTTCAAGTTGGTGTAACCCTACACTGAAAGGTATGCACATGAAACTGATGGAATCCCACAGGTAAAGGCCAAGCCAATATCACATGATTTAATTATTAATTAAATCTTACTATTTTGGGATTTTTGCGCAAAGATCTAAAAAATTTGGACTTTTTGTGAAAAAAGCCAGAACGATTCGGAAAACAAATCCGAAAGAAAAGGTACGATTCGTGTTTTTGCTCGCTTTTATCAAGTTTGTCCCCAATTTGATTAAATTGTGTTTTTTTGAAAAACAAATAAGGTCCAATCGTGGATTCTAGTTTGTTCTGACTTTTTTGTCTGTGTAAAAATACCCCTACCATCATTTTCCACAAACATTTAGCAAATGTATAAGCTGCATGGTTGCTTTGGGTTTATAAGGCTGCGCAAAGGCAAGGGCCAACTATTCATGGCAGTGCCAGATATAGTCAGCTCTGTGAATTAGAGGCTTACAACAGGGAGAAAACAGTGTTGAACTGGCCCACTGGGATGCCAAGATAACTTCTGTTAAGCCTGTATGTCAATCAACCCTCCTGTTCCTAACTAAATGGCCTATTTCAGGTACATTCCCTAATTCTGTATGGGAACGCAGAGGCAAAATAGGTAGATGGATAGATTATAGTATGTAAAGAAAACAGACCACGGAGGTTGAGTGAGGCGAGGAGATCGAATAGTCTGGGTTGTGGGCCTAAGGCTTTCTGGTGGGCCCCAGCATCCCGAGTCCTACCATGGCAGTGTTAAAGCAGATTTCCATGGTCACAAAAGGATGCATGCCTGTGACAACACCACCGCCGATAAGAGAGACTAAGGGCCTTATTTATCAAAATCCAAATTTATTTAATTATTTTTTGAAAACGACTACTGATTTTTTCCCCATCTTTATTAATACATTTTCCCAAAAATTGCCTGTGCCGGAAAAAAACACGAAACATTTGTGAAAAATTCAGATCATACAAATTTTTCCGACTTTCCCCAAGAAAACTTGGACTTTTTCGGATTTTTACCCAAAAACCACAAAATCTTCCGATTATTGCACGAAATTGCGCGCAGATTGAGATATCTAAGTGACTTCTCCCATTGATTTATTTGCAATCTTGGCAGGTCTGAGATTCAGACTTTTTCCATCCTTCCATTTTTTTCGGGTTTTTGGCATTCAGACTAATCCCCTTACTGTGATAAGAGGTCTTCACCATGTATTATATGTGGTGAAGTTGCCACTCATAGGGATGTATATATTAACATTCTCACCTCTATTTGTAGAGCACTTTTGAAGGCCTTTTCCTAATGTTTATAACGTCAAGAATGCCACCAGGCTCTAATGTAACTAATGTATAGTAGCACTGGACTGGGAGATTGGAAGACTTCCTTATGTTGATCAATAGCCCGTCTGGCAGTTCTATTTATATTATTCCTTGCTGCTTCTGAAAGTTTAGACTCCCTGATTAAGTTACGTGTTTGATATAGCAATAAATATTATGCACAGCCAGCAGTGGCTCCTTATATAGGAAGTGAACAGCAAACATTGGGATAGCATTGGGAAACCGAAGAACTGTTTACTTTTCTAAACACTTCAGTTATGCCCTGTAACTAGTTTGCCTTCCCTTTCCAAACTCAGTAAGGATCTTATGACATGAAGCAGCCACAGTGTGCCAATGTTCCTGGCTGACAACTGCATTACTGGCACATATGTTTCCCTCTAGTTTCTCCGTTATACATCAAAATTACAATTTTCTTAAGGGGGGGTTTATAACATGGTTGTTATTTTCTGAGGGATTATTTATAGATTTTTTTTTACATTTAAGTAATTTAAATAATAATCTAACTCCCCTGGGACATGAAACACATGATTGCATTACCTTGGATGATAAAACTTCAAAGCGTCACTAATGTTCAAATTTTTTACAAGAAATACATTATTTTATAATATACAAGTAAGAGTGATTCAGTGACAAATGAAATCATTTAGCATGAATTATAACTGATGATGTCACTAAGCACCATTTATAATATAATTATATATAATAATTTATATATAGAATTTGCATAATATTCATGGCTCTTGTGTATTCAAATAAAAATGTATGTGTGTGTGTTAGGGTTGCCACCTTTTTTGTTTGAGGAAAACTGGCACGGGATATTGGGGGGGGCAGGCTGGATGACATCAGGGGCAGGGCAGGTGATGTAGAGGAGGGATGTGGCATAAGGGGCGGGACTGATGATGTGGCAATCAGAGATTGGCTGTTCGCCATGTCAATTACTTCAATATGCTGTCCGGATTTCCTAATTTCCCATCCAAAAACCAGGCTGCCCGGGTGAAATCCGGACAGGTGTCAACCCTAGTGTCTGTGTGTCTAAATACCATAGCATTTTATGGTATTTGTATTTTAACAGTGACAATGAATTATGAAAGTATAGAATAATGTATGAGAAATCATAAAGTATGAGGGAATACAGGCACTGCTGCCGTATGATTTCTCAACGCTCTACATTATACAGGTTCTGTGTCGATTCTCTTTAATTGACTTTCTAAAAGTAAAAGTGAAAATATTACAATTAACCCAAGTTAAACTGTGCTTAATATAGATCACCTTTGTTGTTGGTAAAGCCAGATTTCAGCTGAATATATTTTGATAGCACTGACAATAAAATCATGCTGAACCTTTTCTTTGCATTTACAATGCACTTCAGTTTTGTCAGACAAAAGCCCACTCTTTGCACAACCCTCTGCCATATTTTTAATGGGCCTTTTAAACTTTTTCTTCTGTGAGCTTTCAAAGCAAATGCATCTCTTTCATGAGTGAATGTTTTATTTTCGAAATGGAGGAACACTCCACAACTCAGATGCTCTGCTTACAACACGCTCCGGAATATGAACAGCTTGGAATTCAATTTTTTTTTCATTATGTCCCTGATCTGTGATGTTCTCCTGTTTCCATCTCATTTGCGCCTCATTTCAGAAAGCATTAGTGAGAGGTCCAGTGACGTCTGTCTTTGCCTATGTTTTCAGCATTCATCTAAAATAACAATGCTGCTATTGGTGTATGAATCACTGCCTATAATAGATATTTTCCTGTTGCCTTGATTGACTTTACATTTTGGAAAATATTTTATATTAACAAAAACAAGTCTGTGTCAAAGGCACATGCTGTAATATATTATTGTTGCTTAATACATTTGCAGAAAACATAATAGAAAAGTACAGGCCAACAGGTAAAGCAATCAGTGTTATAAAATGCCCAGCAACCTTTTAAGATTTGTAAATGATAAACAGGTGAATATTTTGTATCTATTAATAGCATTCATCATTAATTTCTTACATCAATTTTCTGTAAGGCATTCAGACATAGGCTATAATGTGAAAAGAATAGACCTTTTCTGTGTGTTTATAGCTACAGCAGAAAAACAACTTCTATGGGTACAGTTGCGTTGGTAGCTACTGAGAATGTTCCTACAGGAAGCCCCTTTTCCTGGATGGTCAAAAACTGGCAATATCAATCCTTAAAAGATGTTAAGCTGTTAGTATTGCTTGCTTTATTTGTGTGCCTACTTTGGTGTACAAGGCTAAGGGGCCGATTCACTAAATTCGAGTGAAGTATTTGAAGTAAAAAAACTTTGAATTTCGAAGTATTTTTTGGGCTACTTCGACCATCGAATGGGCTACTTCGACCTTCGACTATGACTTCGAATCGAAGGATTTGAACTAAAAATCGTTCGACTATTCGACCGTTCGATAGTCGAACCCCTTAGTTCGGCAGCTAAAAGCTACCGAAGTCAATGTTAGCCTATGGGGAAGGTCCCCATAGGCTTTCCTAAGTTTTTTTGATCGAAGGATATTCCTTCGATCGTTGGATTAAAATCCTTCGAATCATTCGATTCGAAGGATTTAATCGTTCGATCGAAGGAATAATCCTTCGATCGTACGATCGCAGTATTTGTGCTAAATCCTTCGACTTCGATATTCGAAGTCGAAGGATTTCAATTCCTAGTCGAATATCGAGGGTTAATTAACCCTCGATATTCGACCCTTAGTGAATCAGCCCCTTAATCATAGGCTAACTTTCTTTAGACAAGTACAAAATATTTTAAGGAGAAGATTTAAAGAACTCATTGTTTTATATTAGCCTATAAATTAATTGTCCTTGGGTGACACAAAATGCATAAGGCTTTTTACTTTTTGTACTATTTAAACGTTTTTCTGGATTCTACTTTCTGGTTTTCCGGATAGGTGCCTGCCTACAATCAATTTTCTTTGATTTACTCCCCTTTGCTGAAAGTCTAGGGCATGAGCACCCGGACCCACCGTAGAAAGTGGTAAGATTATACAACTGCCACAGGATCCAGCTTTCTGTGTTTTTAAATTGGATATACCTTTTCCCATTCACCCCGGCCCCCCTAAAAAAAAATACATTCGCCACTCAGAACTGTTAACTTACAGAAACTACACCATACACCAAGAATGTCAAACTGTCATACCATGATGTGCTGCTTGCTCTGCCAGACACCCTTCACAGCCACATTGGATGACTACATAGAGCAGGCAACCAAAACTCATCTCTCCTAGGATCCAAACCCATAGATAAGTAAATACAACCACACTTGGTTGAACTGGTTGTCATTTTACCCAGACCTGCCCTTGGCAAGAATTCTACTTCCTAACCCATTAAGTGTGATATGCAAGCAATCTGCTACTTCATAATTATTTCTAAAGGTGGGCAGGTGCTGATCCCTGTGTCTGTTCTCCAGAATTGATGATATTCAAACCCTACCCGGCCTGGCATGTCCGCTGTCTTTATAGACCCGCACCTGACCCCCAATCTATGATGTTATGAAAGAGGTTGGCGCAGGGCAGATGTGCAACTATAAATAGAATCTGCGGGAGGCAGAAAGTGGAGTAAGGTTGTGGGCAGGGATAGAGCTCCACCTGAACCCACCCACAACTCAACAATCTTATGCAGAATTCCGCCCAAACCTGGAAGTTTTGGGCTGGCCCGCACATCGTTAGCTTAATTATATCTCCCTTAATTGAAAGGCATGTAAGTGGATACCCATATGCTTTCCATTACCTTTTGAGTAAAAACAAAACGTGATAACGTTGTGCTAATGTTTTGCACTTTGCACTCCTTCAGTAAATGAACACAAATCTCTTGCATCATATAACAACATTGTATGTGCTGAAAATCTGCTTCTAGTACCTTTTAAAGAACTAAAACCTAAAAATGAATAGGGCTAAAAATGCCATCTTTTATATACCGCACTTATTGCACCAGTCTAAAGTTTCAGCTTCTCAATAGCAGCAATGATCCAGGACTTCAAACTTGTCACAGGGGGTCACCATCTTGGAAAGAGTCTGCGACACTCACATGCTCAGTGGACTTTGAGCAGCTGTTGAGAAGCTAAGCTTAGGGGTCGTTGCAAATCATCAAGCAGAAAATGAGGTTTGTCTGTAATATAAGCTGATGCTACAGGGCTTATTATTAAATTCTGATGCTAATTGCACTGGTTTCTGTCCTGCCATGTTGTAATTATCCATATTAATTACTAATCAGCCTTATATTGTGACATTTATATTCTATTTGTACTGTATATTTTGAGTCAGTCCCTAAGCTCAGTAACTGACAGCACCATGGAGCATGTGCAGTGAATCAGCAGAAAAGAAGATGGGGAGCAACTGGGGCATCTTTGGAGACACAGATCTTTACTGCTAAAGAGGTTGGAGGAGTGTTTAAACTAGGCAAGGGGGGGTGGGTGAGATAAAGGATTATGGGGAAGCTAGTGTAGACGGGGCAGTGGGGTTAGTAAGGGGTCATGGGGGAGGAGTGAGGGGGGCATACAGTTTACCAGCTAAGGAGGTCCCTCTGTTACAAGGAAAACAGAATAATACTAACTTAACGTATAATTCTTCACTAAGTAATGCACATTTCAAAAGTAAAAGTAGTAACCTCCGCTGTATGCTGGCAAATGCACGGAGTTTGTCAGGTAAAATGGGAGACCTAGAATTAATTGCATGCTCTAAAAATTATGATATAATTGGTATCACTGAGACCTGGTGGGATGAAACATGTGACTGGATTGTGAATTTAAATGGTTACACCCTTTTTAGGAGGGACAGAGGGATTAAAAAGGGTGGAGGAGTGTGTTTGTATGTTAAGCCTGAATTAAAGCCATGCGCTAAAGAAATAAAAATAGCTGGCACTGGTGAGGGTGTAGAATCACTCTGGGTAGAGATTTCGACTGGGCAAAAGGTATCAAAAAGAATTATCATTGGTGTATGCTATAAACCACCTCGTATAAGTGTCGAGTATGAAGCTCAGCTACTCTTGCAGATACAAGCGGCTTCACAGCTGGGTCAAGTTGTTGCTATGGGTGACTTCAATTATCCAGACATTGACTGGGGTAATGGGGTTGCTAAGACAGAAAAAGCTAGTAGGTTTGTAAATATGCTGAATGACAACTTTTTATTCCAGCTCGTTCAAGAACCTACTAGGAATAACTCACTTTTGGACCTTGTAATAACTAACAATACTGAACTCATCTCTAACATTTGTGTGGGTGAGCATTTAGGGAATAGTGATCATAACATGGTCTCCTTTGAGATTCTGTTGCAGAAGCAATTCTATAAGGGAGTAACTAAAACACTAAATTTCAGACGTGCAAACTTTGACAGTATAAAGGCATCTCTGCAACATATTAAGTGGGAAATGCTTTTCACAGGGTTAAACACAGAACAAAAATGGGAAGTCTTTAAAATGCTGCTTAATAAATATACTTGTCAGTATATTCCACTTGTAAGCAAGGAATGTCGTTGCAAAGCAAAACCTTTTTGGTTCAATAGAAGCGTTGGTGTTGAGGTGGGTAAGAAAAGACGTGCTTTTAAGGCTTTCAAGTTAGCTGGTACAGCCGAAACATTTATAAGATACAAGGAGGCCAATAAATCATGCAAAGAAGCTATAAGGAAAGCTAAAATTGCTATAGAAAAGGATATTGCAGCAAGCAGTAAAAAAAATCCAAAATTATTTTTTAAATATGTCAATAGTAAAAAAATGAAGCAGGAAGGGGTGGGACCCTTACTATCAGAGGGGGGTCAGCTGGTTGATGAAAACAAAATAAAAGCGCAGATTCTGAACTCGTATTTTTCATCTGTCTACACAAATGAAGAACCAGTAAGTGAAGGTTTCCTTCTTAACACTCCCAATTCTAGTAATACAACTAATGATGCATGGTTCACACATGAAGAAATTCAAAAGAGACTTGAACATGTTAAGATTAACAAAGGTCCAGGGCCAGATGGTATTCATCCCAGGGTAATTAGCGAGCTTAGCTCTGTGATTGCCAAACCTCTTTACTTAATTTTTCAGGATTCATTGAGATCTGGCATAGTGCCGAGAGACTGGCGAATTGCTAATGTGGTGCCTCTATTCAAAAAAGGATCCCGTTCTCAGCCTCAAAACTATAGGCCAGTTAGTCTGACGTCAGTATTAGGAAAGCTTTTCGAAGGGTTAATAAAGGATAAGATACTGGACTTCATAGCAAATCATAATACTATGAGTTTGTGCCAGCATAGTTTTATGCGTAATAGATCTTGCCAGACTAACTTAATTTCTTTTTACGAGAATGTAAGTAGAGACCTCGATTCTGGGATGGCAGTGGATGTGATTTACTTAGACTTTGCTAAAGCATTTGATACAGTGCCACACAAAAGGTTACTGGTTAAATTAAGGAATGTTGGCCTGGAACATAGTATTTGTACCTCGATAGAGAACTGGCTAAAAGATAGACTACAAAGAGTGGTGGTAAATGGAACATTTTCTAATTGGACCAGTGTTGTTAGTGGAGTACCGCAGGGCTCTGTACTAGGTCCCTTGCTTTTCAACTTGTTTATTAATGACCTGGAGGTGGGCATTGAAAGTACTGTTTCAATTTTTGCAGATGATACTAAATTGTGCAGAACTATAGGTTCCATGCAGGATGCTGCCACTTTGCAAAGTGATCTGTCTAAACTGGAAAACTGGGCAGCAAACTGGAAAATGAGGTTCAATGTTGATAAATGCAAGGTTATGCACTTTGGCAAAAATAATATAAATGCAAGTTATACACTAAATGGCAATGTGTTGGGAGTTTCCTTAAATGAAAAGGATCTAGGGGTCTTTGTAGATAACACGTTGTCTAATTCTGGGCAGTGTCATTCTGTGACTACTAAAGCAAATAAAGTTCTGTCTTGCATAAAAAAGGGCATTAACTCAAGGGATGAAAACATAATTATGCCTCTTTATAGGTCCCTGGTAAGGCCTCATCTGGAGTATGCAGTTCAGTTTTGGACTCCAGTCCTTAAGAGGGATATAAATGAGCTGGAGAGAGTGCAGAGACGTGCAACTAAATTGGTTAGAGGGACGGAAGACTTAAATTATGAGGGTAGACTGTCAAGGTTGGGGTTGTTTTCTCTGGAAAAAAGGCGCTTGCGAGGGGACATGATTACACTTTACAAGTACATTAGAGGACATTATAGACAAATGGCAGGGGACCTTTTTACCCATAAAGTGGATCACCGTACCAGAGGCCACCCCTTTAGACTAGAAGAAAAGAACTTTCATTTGAAGCAACGTAGAGGGTTCTTCACAGTCAGGACAGTGAGGTTGTGGAATGCACTGCCGGGTGATTTTGTGATGGCTGATTCAGTTAATGCCTTTAAGAATGGCTTGGATGATTTTTTGGACAGACATAATATTAAAGGCTATTGTGATACTAAACTCTATAGTTAATATAGGTATGGGTATATAGAATTTTAATTAAAAGTAGGGAGGGGTGTGTGTATGGATGCTGGGTTTTCATTTGGAGGGGTTGAACTTGATAGACTTTGTCTTTTTTCAACCCAATTTAACTATGTAACTAACTATGTAAGGGCTGTGGTTGCCTTGGGCTTGTACAGAAGCACAAAACATAATATACAACATTTCTAGCCTACTTCTTTAGTTTAACTTTCCTTGTCCTTTAAGTGCAAAGATGCAGGCAAGCAATGTTCTCTGCATAAACACATTTACTATAAAAGTGTATAGATTTCTCTTAATAAAATAATTGCACAGCTATCTTACGGTAAACAATTTTGTGGTTTTGTAACTATGCTAGGCTTTGCAGTTTCATTTGCTTTTGAATTGACCTCAGAATTGATGAATAATATTGCACTTGTTATGCCGATATATCTCTGTCTTTGGCTTGCCTTAATCAAAGGGAGTGCCTTGGTCATGTATAACATCCAGAATGTTGTTTTCAGATCACTAGGAAGTCTACTAAAACACACGACTACTAGAAATTAGGGTTCACAGTACTACATAGCTAACACTGTGAAAAATCAGTTTATATTATGCATTTATATAATGCTCTTGGGTCTAATACGTTGGTGTGCCTGGAATGTGAGCATTAAATTAAATGCTACATTTAAAGAACAGTAACACCAAAATGTTAAAGTTTTTTAAAGTAATTAAAATATAATGTACTTTTGCACTACATGGATATAACTGATATGTTTGCTTCAGAAACACTACTATAGTTTGTATAAATAAGCTGCTGTGTAGCCATTCAAAGGAGTAAAGGCTCAGGTTACACAGCAGATAAATAAGCTTTGTAGAACATAATGGTGTATATCTGTTAACTGCTATGTAAACCTGTGATATTTAATCCAATTTAATTGCCTCCATTGTTACAGAGCAACTTAATTATATAAATTATAGTGTAGGTATGGAGCCTTTTATCCAGAATGCTCAGGACCTGAGGTTTTCCAGATTACTGATCTTTCCCTACTTTGGATCTTCTGCTGTAAAATCATGTAAACATCAAATAAACCAAATAGGCTGTTTTTTTCTTCCAATAAGGATTGATTATATCTTAGTTTGGATCAAGTACAATGTACTGTTTTATTATAACAGAGAAAAAGATATTTATTTTTTAAAATAAGTGGATTTTTTGGGGTAAAATGGAGTCTGTGGAAGATGGCCTTTCAATAATTCAGAGCTTTATGCATAATCGGTTTCTGGATAATAGATCCCATACATGGAATGTTTCTGAACAAAGTCAGTTTTACCAGTGAAGGGCAACATGCATGGCTAAAAAGGTATAAGAGATCCCCCACTAGTATGTAAAGAAAGGCTACTGGGCGGGCAGGGTGTGCATTTTAATTCATAAGATGGTGTTCAATGATATTAAAGTATTCCTATAAAATCCTACAACATATTGGCATCATTAAAATAACATATTTTTTGTATGCAGTGTTTAGGATTAATTTACTTTGTAAAGAGGTTAAATAGAATATTTCTGCAGTCAAGATATAGTAAATGAAACCTGATACCCCATATTGTACATTTTAAAGATTTCAGAAGCCACTGAAGATTTGCTGAAGGGGGGATGAGACCACATAGAGGCACAAGGCCACCGACAAAGCTTTTAAGTATAGGTTACTGAACTTCAAGTATCAACAAATGCTTTTGAATTTTAGTTACGGAATATGCTATCTCTTATTTTTAGGTATGCACCGAATCCAGGATTCGGTTCGGGATTTTTCAGAAGGATTCAGATTCGCCCGAATCCTTGTGCCTGGCCAAACCGAATCCGAATCCTAATTTGCATATGTAAATTAGTGGCTGGTAGGGAAATCACATGACTTTTTATCCCAAAAGAAGGTTTTTTTACCACTTTTTCCTTTCCTGCCCCTACTTTGCATATGCATATGCAAATTAGGGTTTGGATTTGGTTCGGTATTCGGCCGAATCTTTCACTAAGGATTCAGGGATTTGGCCGAATCCCAAATAGTGGATTTGGTACATTCCTACTTATTTTGTATAAGTTGCATGAATAAGTCATGATGGCGCAGTGGATAGCATTGATGCCTTGCAGCACTGAGGTCCTATTTTTGATTTCAGCAATGGTACTATCCACAAGTAGTGATGGGCGAATTTATTAGCCAGGAGCGTATTTGAGGCGAATTCCTGTGATTCGCTGCCGGCGAATAAATTCTCGAAACCGTCGTGAAAATTCGCCAGCGTCAAAAAATTTTACGCCGGAATATGTTTTTATTGGACACGGCACATTTTTATCAAAATCGAGACGCCGGCGCCATTTCCCGAATTTTTCGCCGTTTCCCGAATTTTGCTAGATTTTCAGCGAAACGCCCCAAATTCGCCTATCACTATCCACAAGGATTACTGTAAATATGTTCTTCTCATGTCTGCATGGGTTTTGTCTCGGTACTCTGGTTTCCGCTCACACTTCACTCCAAAATCGTATTGTTCTACTGGGTCATTGGTTGATGTAAATAATGTGTGTTCTCTGTGGGGTAGTTATAGATATAATTAATCTTTATTGGAATCAAAACCAGCCTATTTTGTCTATTTAATGTTTACATGATTTTCTAGTAGACTTAAGGTATGAAGATCCAAATTATGTAAAGATCCGTTATCTGGGAAGCACCGAGCATATCTGTATATTAAATTATGACACTCACGCAGTAAATCATATCCTTAAAAGTTGAGTTTATTTTCCCTTAGGGAATCACAAGTCCTGCAGCCTACTTCACTTTTTTCCTGAACAAATTATCCATTTTTTAGCTCCACAGTAATATATTTTTTGTATGTTTTTCCTCCTATAATGTGATTCTTTGATATTGGTCCTGCTGACTTGGCTCGTTTGCCTCAAGGGCAAAACATACCAAAACTGAACCTGTTAACCTGAGAGGTAGTTCCTATTAGCATATATATTGCTATAATCATCATTATTAATATTAATGACTTCAGGTATCTCCATTTGCACTTGTCAGCCTAATTGCAGGTTCAGGGCTTGCCATGGCTGTACTGCTTGTCATAAATGAGCTGATAAAAAGATTTCTTTGTTATAAGTTTGAGAGTAAAATTGGATTGTTTCAATGAGCAGCAGCCACTACACTCTAATAAGCCAATCTCAAGTAGCAGGTCAGAGGAAAGCCAACAACTTATTAACGTAATTGACTCCGAAAAATTCAGTAACCTTAAACTATCCACTGTCCTTCTTTGTATGCTAGGAAAACACAATGTTCTTGGCTTTCTACCGCACGTAGCGACATCACACATAACTCAAAGCTTATCTTTTTGACAAATGATTTGGTTATAATTGCTCCAAAAACAGTTTATGCACCATCTTAAGCCATTACGATTAATCACATTTAAAAATCGTGCTTCATTTAAAAGATGTGACAATTGTTGTGCCCTTTATCATTGCAAAAATAACTTTGGTTTATAGAGAGATATTAAGGCAAAGAGAGGAGAAGGTTTTCACAACCTTCTGCTTATTGATATTCCTTACTTAGTCAATTAAAGGGACAGACGCCCCATTTTTTTACATGAGTTTAATCAGTTTGACTTATGTTAAAAAGGTGCATAAACACTATAGGAACTGTTTTATATCTATCTATATATATATATATATATATATATATATATATATATATATATATATATATATATATATATATATTTTTTTTTTATAAACACAGATATACATGATCCCTCAGATTAAAGGAACTGTAACACCAAAAATGAAGGAATGACAATATAATATACTGGTGCCCTGCACCTGATGTGTGATGTGCTTTCAGAAACACGACTATATTTTAAATAAATAAGCTGCCCACCTCCCAACTGTTCCGTTTTTAGAGGGACAGTCCCTCTTTTGACAGCTCAACCTGCAGTCCTTCATTTGTACTGGAAAATCCAGTTTTTCTCTGCACTGAACAGCCAGAAAAAGAAACAATGTTTATAAATTAATTAGCTTTTGGCAGAGAGCCCAGAACAGCCACCATGTGCATTTGGAAACTTTTGTAACAATTTCAGATAAGCAAATAAGTAATTGTAACAATATAATACAACAGGTCTCTTGGGGAAGCTGTGACTCACAGTTTAAAGGGCAATTCACCTTCATTGGCAAAACTGTAATAACTGGGGGAAAAAAACACAGAAATGTGTTAAAACTTTCATAACCTGCTAAATTTTGTAAAATGAACATGGTAATTCGGGGGATGTGGCCACAAAAATTAGCTTTTTAAAAAAAAATGTTGTCCCTCTTTTTATTTCCAAAATGTTGGGAGGTATGAGCCTTGCAGAATCTTTCAGCCCTTCCCTGATGAAGCAGTTGTATAATCCATGATCTTTCTTATAAAGAGATATTTTTCTAATAATACCACCAGTGTCTGTATCTTCTTTAATGTGCAAACCCATTGTAGGAAAATTGTGTATTTAAAGCTGCCGTTTATAGGGGGTGCTTTTTGGGCAGATTGCATCTTGTTATAAACTATATTTATATTAGCTGTAGTAGTGTGCTCTTCATATTTGGCTTACTTTTCGGGGCTAAACTCAAATTTTCCCATTATAGTAATAATAAAAATCGACCTAACTCCCAACTACCATCTGGCTTAATTTACTAAAAATTTGGATTGAAAATTGTCTTTGACTTTTTCAAATTGTCGCGCGTAAAACATGAATTGTTCAGATTATCGAATGTAACCATTATAAAACAGCCACAAACATCATGAAAGCAAAAAAACATCTTCCAGTTGTAAAAGGGACCATCTGCCCTTGACTTATACATTACTTTGCCAGGTTTTAGCTGGAGTATTTTCAGATTCAGATTTTAAGCAGCTTCAGAGTATAATAAATCTCGAAAAATTCAAGGTTTTTTTCCTCTACAAAATGTTTCTATTAGAAAATGTAACCAGAAAAATTTGAGGTTCAATAAATAGCCCTGTAATGTATGTTTTTGAAGCTGCTTATTAAAGCTTGCAGTATACATTTGTTTCCAGTGGTGCCATGTGCAACAATAGAAATGTAGAATCTAATTAGAGTATACAGTATATGTGAGCTAGTCTGTATTCATGATGGACATATACATATACACACTGCATTATTGATGGTGATCCATATCTGTAACTAGAGTTGGCTACACAGCTAGGCTTCCCCATATCATTTGTAGGGCTTGATATGACTGTTTTGAGTAGAGTTGTGCAGTATAAGTCTAAACTAATTGTTGATCAGCCTTGTAGGTTGCAGATTTAAAATATGTCCCGTTTAAAAGGTGAGGTGGTGACCAAAATTTCCAGAGTTTCCATAGTTGGTGTACTGTATGTTCCAAGTTATTAGTTGGCCAATAGAGAGGTTCTGCAGTTGATATTTTAGATTATTTCAGTTTGATGAAGGCAGAATGCTAGACTTAGGGGCAGATTTATGAAATGTCAAAGTCAAATTTTGAGCTAATTCTTGTGTACTTTGACTAGGGAATAGTTCAAATTTTAAAAAAATTCGAAAATCGAAATTTATCATGTACTGTCTCTTTAAAAATTCAACTTCAACCATTCGCCATCTAAAACCTGCCAAATTGCTGTTTTAGCCTATGGGGGACCTCATAGTACCCATTTGGAGTCAATTAGTGAACTTTGAAAAATCAAAGTTATTTTTTAGAAAAACGTCAAATTGAATTTGATCTAATTTAGCGCTGTTACTTAGATTTGTACGATTCGAATTTGATCGAAAACGGCCTATTCAAATGAAAACGGAACTATTCGGCCAAAAAAAAACAAACAAAAACGTTTTGATTTTTTTTGATACATTTTAATTGGTCTTTTTTAATTTGAATTTCAAAGTTATGGGAGTTCAAAAAAACTCTCTTTACTTCGAAATTCGACTCTTGATAAATCTGCCCCTAAGTATCACAATAACTGACTTTTATGAGGCTTTTAATCCAGATCCATTTAACACTGAAAAGATTCAGCAGAAAAACAATACACAATTCATTTATTTTAACATGTAATCTCTTAAAAAGTCTTTTCAATCAGCATTTTTCCACTGACATAATCTTATTTTTGGGGGACCTGGCTCATTTTGCCCCTCCCCCCTATTTTAGTGCAATTCAGAATCTACAGAAGTTTGTCACAGTGTTTTGCTTGTTGTTGATGTACTACAATGATCTTTATTATGCAGCGTCTAATGGTAAAATGGCGCTTTACTATTGGTCAGGAGAGTACTACTGTAGATTTCCTATCATCTTACCTGATCCCTTGTTCTTTATTATGCAGAGGAGAGGCCAGACTGCTCAGCAGCTCGATGTGAGGTCCAGTTCTCTCCACGTTGTGCCGAGGACTCCGTTTTAATAGAAGGCTATGCCCCACCTGGTGAATGCTGCCCACTGCCGAGCCGATGTGTGTGCAACCCAACCGGATGTCTACGGAAAGTCTGCCAGCCTGGTTACTTAAACATTTTGGTATCCAAAGCATCTGGAAAACCTGGGGAATGTTGTGACCTTTATGAATGCAAACCAGGTAACATCAATTAAGATTTTTAGTAGTGGTGTCTGTTTTCTATGTTGCAATTGGACTTGCCTAAAGGGGTGCTTTTTGTTGCCTTACTATTGAAAATTGGCAGAACCCTAAGGCACAATAATCTGTATAATAATTGATTTGTATGCACCACATCCATATACACCATATAGGGTAATTTTAGAGAGAGTGAAATAAAGAAGACCATACATTGGTGCCTATGATCTCCAATTAATCAGCCAACAGAATGGAGACCACACACACACACACACAATATGGTTGTACAATTTTGTTCAGAGCATGTAAATGATGGGAGCAGCAAGAAGTGAAGAGAAGCCATGACTCTTCTTCATTTCCCCATGTGTAGAAGCATAATGAACTGAAAGATGGTGCATCGGCAGATGAAAAGCAATAACCCAAGTATAGGATCTGTTATCTGAAAACCTGTTATCCAGGTTTACAGGAAAGCCATCTTCCATAGAATTCATTTAATCTTTTCTCTGTAATGATAACCGTTTCTCTGTAATAATAAAACAGTAGTTTGAACCAATAGTATTTTAAGCATAAAGCAAATATTGTGGAATCACTCACCAAAATATAGACATGGCCCAGGTGCTCCAGCCCCTCAGCTCAGGGGAACGGTCAATCCGTTTATAGAAACAAAAATGTTGGTGCAGGGCACACTGGCAAACTCACGTATTGATCAGACCAGAAAACAAGTTAAAAAATTGAAAGCTTTATTACATAGCCGTATTATTTTTTGGTCTGATCAATACGTGCGTTTGCCAGTGTGCCCTGCACCAACATTTTTGTTTCCATAATAATAAAACAGTACCTTGTACTTGATCCCAACTAAGATATAATTAATCCTTATTGATGTCAAAACAATCCTATTGGATCTATTTTATATTTCAATGAAGTATGGGGATCCAAATTACAGAAAGATCCCTTATCCGGAAAACCCCAGGTCCCAAGCATTTTGGTTAACAGGTTCCATACCTGTAGAGTACATAAATTTGGATGTGGATTGCAGGCCAGCATACATGCGCACATGTTGGGCATGCCCTGTGTTTACACCTTTACTTCTCTTTTAAACTGCTTTAGAGTCAAAGATGGATCCCTTATCCGGAAACCCAATATCCAGAAAGCTCCGAAGTACAGAATGGCTGTCTCCCATAGACTCCATTTTATCCAAATAATCCAAATTTTTAAAAAAGATTTCCTTTTTCTCTGTAATAATAAAACAGCAGCTTGTACTTGATCCCAACTAAGATATAATTAATCCTTATTGGAAGCAAAACCAGCCTATTGGGTTTATTTAATGTTTAAATGAATTTCTAGTAGACTTAAGGCATGAAGACCCAAATTACGGAAAGATCTGTTATCCGGAAAACCCCAGGTCCCGAGCATTCTGGATAAAAGGTCCCATACCTGTACTATAAATGTTGCAGTTGCAACATTTGCTTCAGTTCTAGTAACATTTCCTTGTCTGCCGGCTGAAATGAAATATCTGGTTGCTATGGGCTCCTAGATCTGGAGCCCCTTTTGTGACAAAGCTACAAGGTTGAAAAATGTTATAGTTATCAATAATGTGACTGGTGGATGTTCTAAATGACTTATCACTTAGTATATCATATGCTGTAGTTTTCTAAATAGCAAACAACAGTGTAGAAGTTAACTTCACTCCATGGGAACATCTGATTGCTGCTTCTCAGCGTGCCTTCTCGTTCACAGATTTTCTGAATCACTGAAATATGTGTGACGTATTCCTCTCTGATCTTCCTGTATGGATTGCTATCACATTAATTTACAGTTACAGATGTTGTGTCGGGGAATGCCAAATGAATCAGTCAAAATCCGAAGGGCTTTTAATGTTCAACTTCATACATCACGTTGCACAAGCCAGAAATGACTCAGTTATTGGTAAAACATGTAGGGGGCCATGTTTTATAAGCTCACACACAACAGTGTTACATTTACATATTTATTTCTCCAGTTGAATAGAAAGTGTGATCATTACAGTTTTGCATTGCACACCTATAAATGCCCATAGTACAGGAAAAAAATACTACAAGTAAAGCATCAATTATCCAGAAATCCATAATCCAGAAAACTCCAAATTACAGGAAGGCCATCTCCCAACCAAATAATTCAAATTTTAAAATGAGTCATTATTACAGAGAAAAAGGAAAGCATGTTTAAAAATTTGGATTATTTTATTATAATGGAGTCTATGGGAGATGGCCATTCAGTAATTCGCAGCTTTCTGGATAACAGGTTTCAGGATAATGGATCCCAAGCCTGCAATACAAAACACTTCCTTTATTTAAACCGGGGTAGCTCAGTGACTTTTTGCCATTATGTTTTTCCCCAGTATATCAAGGGCTCACAGGATAATATGTCAGTGATGGAGACATGTACTATGAACTATAAAGAAAAATGTTGAGATTGCAAGGCTGCAAGGCTACAAGGCTTAGCATTGTTATCCAAACCCAATGATAACTTGACATTCTGGCATCTCTTTCCAGAATGTATATCATTCTCTATTGAAAATATGTTATAGTTGCGTGGGAGAAATGAGCTCTGAGTTTCAAAGAAATCTATAATTTTTATGGCTTCATAAAGTGATGAGTATATTACTAATCTGTCATTAGAAAGCCATACTGTACCAGTGGCTCACATCTAAAATATTAAAGTGCAAACTCATAGAAATGTAAAAAATGTTGGACTGTCCATTCATTGGCTGGTATAACCTTGTATGTCTGTCTTTTGTTGTTTGTCTTACACAATTTAGATTGATGGGCTTTACTACTTAATAGTGATGGGCATATAAATTCGCCAGGTGCTATTTTGTGGTGAATTTCCGTATTTCGCCGCTATACTGGCACGAAAATTTGCTGGCGCAAAATTCAGTCGCCGTAAAAAAGTTTTGGATGCGCATCTCAAAAGTCTATTGTGTCAAAACCGTTGCGTCAACATTATTTGGATGCCCATTGACTTTAAGCCGGCATCAAAATTCGCGTTTCACAAATTTTTATGGGACAAATTCGCCCATCGCTACTACTTAATTATATGTTTGCTATATGTTTCATAAAAAGCCAATATTTATATCATATAAGCCTTTTTTTAAGAACCGCATGTCAGGGGTAATGTTTCCCTTTAAAATTGTCTTCATTGATGTGCAGATTATTTTTTTTATAATAAATAAGTATAGTGTTTGTTTAAAAAGATGTTTGGAGTTCTGTGATAATATAATATGCTATAAGTGCATAGTCTTAGAAAGCTTAGTAAGGGTACTTTATCATATCTGAGAGGCTGGTTTGGTAAACAGCCTCTTTCTGGGTTAGGGTCAGGACACACAGGCAGATTTGGGGAGATTAGTTGCCTGGCAACAAACTGCCTCCCCTGCCTTCTCTCCGGCTAAAATGTAAATTGCCAGTGGGATGGCATCATGGCACTCAAAGCTATTCGTTTTCCTAAGTCGCCCGAAGTTTCATCGAAGTCGCCCAAGATTCTCCCCAAATCTGCCTGACCCTAAAAGGGATTGTTCACCTCCAAACACAGTTTTCAGTTCAGTTGGTTTCAGATAGTTCACCAGAAATAAAGACTTTTTCCAATTACTTTCTATTTTCTGTTTGTGATGATTTTTCTTATATTGCAGTGTAAAGTTTCATTTTTCACCTTCTAAAGCAGCTCTGGGGGGGGGGGGTCGCCGACCCTGTAAACGGTATTAAACGAATACATTTAGTTGATAAATTTCTTATCTTTGTCCCTGCTGAGAAGAATCCCTGAGTTTCATTAAGAGCAGCTGTTAGAATTGATACAATAGTTATATAATATTTCCACAGATACTGCTGAGAAAATGTATCAACCAATTGTGTCAGCTAAAAGTAGCAAATTGTAACAGATCAGATGCTATATTCGAAGTCGAAGGATTTTAATTCCCAGTCGAATATGGAGGGTTAATTAACCCTCCATATTCGACCCTTGGTGAATCGGCCCCTTAGTATTTCTAATTATAAGCAGCTTTTAAATTAGTCTTCGTGGATCCCATCTAAAAAACAAATTATGTGTTTACACATTTAGGGGCAGATTTATCAAAGTGTGAATGTCACTTTCTATTCATTCCTGTGGGATTTTTAGAAGTGTATTTATCAATGGAGTTCACCATTTGATAAGTATTCTTTTAAAAATGCAAGTTTTATTGTGGTGAGTTCTAAATTCACACTTTGATAAATCTGCCCCTAACTGTTATTGCTACTTTTTATTACTCATTGTTCTATTCAGACTCTCCCCTATTCATATTCCAGTCTCTTATTCAAATCAATGCAGGTAATTGGACCCTAACAACCAGATTGCTGAAATAGCAAACTGGAGAGCGGCTAAAGATCCCACAAACAACCACAAATAATATTTAAAAAAGTAAATTAGTTGTCCATTTTCTCAGAATATCACGCTCTACTACTTATAGGCGAATATGTTTGCTAAAAAATTTGCGAAACTGTGAAAACTTGTGAAACACATTGAATTCAATGGGCATCAAAATTATTTCGACCCACGGCAATTTTTACATGAGCGACAGTTTTTATACGCGTGACTATTTTGTCCAAATGCATTAAAGGGGACCTTTCACCCAAAAAAAATATTCCAAATCCTATTTTATCATGTTAGTCAAGCAAAATAAACTTTGAAAACACCATAGAGGAGGGGCAGACAATATTTGATTGACAGCTGAGATTTTTAAATGAGTTTGCAAAAGCTATGAATGCTTTAATAAATAAATGAATTTAGATTTCATGTTTGATTTGAAAAGTACTTTTATTATACAGATTTCTATGTCTGGGTGACAGGTCCCCTTTAAATTCAGTGGGCATCTGAATAATTTTGAAGTGCAATAATTTTTATGTGCACGACAATTTTGACGCACAACAATTTTTTGGATGCAAAATTATGCCGCAGTTTTGCCCACAAAAATGTGTCAATTCACCTCAAATCCATGCCTGATGAATAAATTCGCCCATCACTACTCTCTCTACATCATACTAAAAATTAACTCAAAAAGTGAGTTTTATGGGAATGTCCATCAAAAATGTTTATCTGGTAACTTTTAGCTGAGTGGTTAGAAAAGAGTGATACAAAGTGGATGGTGATACATTTTTTGGAATCTGGGTATGGTTTTGGGAGATTTAAAACACAGAATGGAGTGGGAACTAGTGATGGGCGAATAAATTTGCCAGGCACGAATTCGCATTGAATTTCCGCATTTTGCAGTGGGCAAATAAATTTGCGAAACTCCCACAAAATCTTTGGACGCGTGGCAGAAAAGTCACTTGCTGCAAAACCGTCACGTGTCAATACTATTCGGGCGCCAACGGAAACTCATTTGGGGAAATGAACAAAGGAACTCATTTGGGGAGCCCTTATGAGGTTTGCACACTGAGTAGTTTGTGAGGGACACAGAATGGAAGGAGGTTCCTGGAGAAGTTAGGGAAGATGTGTTGTGAGGTTGGCTCTATATTGGGTATGGCAGCATGAGGTAATTTCCAAGTTAAATCTGCACATATTTCAAACGTGTTCAACAGTATTGTTGCTAACATTCCATTGTTCTTTTTTAAGTCTTCAGTGTGGACTGCAGTACTGTGGAGTGCCCTCCAGTTCAACAGGTGGTATGCCCATTGGATAGCTTTGAGACGCAAGTCCGCCTTACAGCTGACGGATGTTGCACGCTGCCTACAAGGTATGTTTTTAATGAGAAATTGTAGTGGTTATTGTCTAAAACTGTGTTTCTTAATCACATTATCAGAACTTGTCCATCTTTTGGATAGTGTTGTTGTCTAGACAGCCCAGTTGTTCAGATTACAAAAAGATAAGCAATTTACACGAAGACTGCTATATTGCAAATATGATTGTAGAGAAGATCTGTCGTGAGATGGGCCATGCATTCTAAGACAACTGTCGTTTTGTCATTTAGGACATCATAATTCATAAAAAATTGTATATTGGTATAAGGGCTTCAGCTGAACATACTGTTAGCTTATTGTTTTAATTTGTAAAAAAATCGATGTTTTTTAAAATATTTTTGTAGCTATTAAAGCTACTCTATGTTTTGTGTGGTAGAAGTAAGATTTGGCAAACTTGTAAAACAACAAAATTCTTTGGCATTTTAACCCAATTTCTACTGCCAGCAGTAGAAGTAGGGTTTGGGATTGCAGGGTGTGGTTACAATTAAAATTTGTAGAATCTTTGAGTGCTCCCACAACACACTTTTTTTAACAAAATTATTCAGCCGGCTGTCCCCTAGAATTGAAAAAATGTAAAGCTTCACTGGACTCCCTCTGTACTCTGTGGCTGTAAAGTTCTTCTCTACCAATGTTAACTTTCACTCCTTAATGTAGTAGGAATAAAGAAAATATGTTCACTCCCATAGACTTAATTTGTACCCACAGGGTTCTTGCGGAGCTGAAGATAATAACATTGCGTCCATTCTTCCTGGACTTATTTATCTGCACTCTAATGTTATCAGTGCTTTTTTTACTGTAACTTTTTTACTAAATATTTTACTTACAAAAAATATGTATCTCCTTTTGTTTAACAAAACATGCTGTCATGCTTTATGGCTGAAATTGTATCCTCCTTTCTAAGGATTATTCCTGCATATGAGTATAAATAGAGATTTGAGTTTCACTTTTTTAACTTGGGAAAGTAGGTTATTGAGACCAATGGGAAACACAGAAGAACACTGGGGCCATCAAAAACTATAAAAGTCTTTGATTAGAAAGTTGACATTAATATGTTTACATTATGAAGTTATATATGTATTTTACAGTAAAAATTACTTTGAAAATAATTATTCTTACCAACGATACAGCATTTAGCCACAGCATATGAGATTGTTGACACAACTTGTGACAAATAATATATAATATATATATATACTTATAAAACCTACAAAATATTCTACATTGCAGTACAATAGAATAGTGTGCACATGTAGCATACAAACTGCATTCAAATATTTAATGATATAGGAGAGGGTCCTCCTTGCTCATTAAACCATACAATAAGATTTGTCAGTATAAATGCTGAGTTCACTTACACTTATATTAAATCTGACACTACTAGCAGGATTATTGATGTGCACATGCCACATTATTAACTGTGTTTGCATGTAATTCATTTGGCACAAGTAGAAATACAAAGGGAACCCTGGAATTACCACCTCCTCGAGGCCGGCGTAAAGTATAGTGTTCCCTTGTGCCCAAGTGCATTGTGGAGACCACCCTATTCTGTAGGTCAAGGGCAGCCAGCATATCCCACATGACAACTATAGATGCTGGTAGACTATGCCAACACACCCCTCCTGCCATCTTAATTCTTGTTTAGGTGTTTGCATGAGTAACTAGGATAGACAGCATAAAATGTCGAATGCCATTTTTTAAAACCTGATAGTTCTCTTCATTAAAGGAGAACTAAATCTTAAAAGTGTATGTGGCTAAAAAGCTATATTTTATATAATGAACGTATTGCACCAGCCTAAAGTTTCAGCTTCTCAATAGCAGCAATGATCCAGGACTTCAAACTTGTCACAGGGGGTCACCATATTGGAAAATGTCTGCCACTTACGTGCTCAGTGGGCTCTGAGCAGCTGTTGAAAACTTAAACTTAGAGGTGATCGGCAACTTATCAAGCAGAAAATGAAGTTGGTCTGTAATATAAGATGATGCTACAAGGCTAATTATTAGGGATGCACCAAATCCACAATTATGGATTCGGCTGAACCCCTTAATCCTTTGTGAAAGATTTGTCCGAATACCCAACCGAATCCTAATTTTCATATGCAAATTAGGGGTGTGAAGGGAAAAACATTTTTTACTTCCTTGTTTTGTAACAAAAAGTCATGAGATTTCCCTCCCGCCCCTAATTTGCATACGCAAATTAGGATTCGGATTCAGTTCGGCTGGGCAGAAGGATTCGGCCAAATCCGAATCTTGCTGAAAAAGGACGAATCCTGGCCAAATCTCGAACCAAACCCTGGATTCAGTGCATCCCATTATTAAATTGTGATGCTAATTGCAGTGGTTTCTGTGCTGCCATATAGTAATTATATGTATTAATTACCAATCAGCCTTATATTGTGACATTTCTATTCTATGTGTACTGTATATTGTGAGTAGGTCTCTAAGAAGCCCAAAACATAATGAACAACATTTCTAGCTACTTCTTTAGTTAAGCTTTAGTTCTGCTATAAAAAATATATGCCTTAATGGAATATTTCCAATTAGAGCAATTTTGGAAGTTTCCATATGCAGCAGAGAAGACCTAGGCCAAAAGCTTAATGCCCCCCAGTTTCTTATCTTTGGGGGAACTGTAAATTGTTAGTTGTATAGGTGCTGGGATTCTTAGAAAGAAAAATAGCTGAGGGGTTAACTCATCCGACTTTAGCTTGGGGAGGCCAGAGTTCCATTTCTGGCACTGTTCTATTCTTTCTCCTTGAGTAAACGGCTTGGTTTTCCTCCACCTCAGGCACTAGACTTATAAAGACTTCTACTCATTGCTTAGCAACACTCTGTATAATTAGTTGAGCGGCATGATGATAATTATACTTCACTTCCTGTTTAGGAAAATATAAATGGTGGAGAAATCCAGTATATAAACAAAGCACGTTTTTTCTCTCTTATGAAATCATAGAGATAACACAGAGCATGACAATGACCATTATCAGCTTATAATGTTTCCTGCAATAATCCACTGGGCACAAGTCAAGTGTTCTAGCAAAAACAATGTTTAAGCACAAAGTCTGCAGGTTACAAACATTACAAGACTGTCTGATTGAGTAGGTTATTGAGTTTTAATCATTGGGGAAGCAGAGAGTCTCGGTACAAATGTCGGCTCCACTTAAACACTTATTTAACAAATATTTTTAGTATAGAGATCCTTACAGTACAGAGGATTTTTGATCCTTTGTAGTATATTTAATGTCAAAGAAGAAGTGTCAGTGCTGAGTAAAAGGCCTTATGCATGTTCTTCCATAAAAGCTTCAGAAATGATCCACATTAATGTTCAACTTCCCAAGGATAGTTATAAGCATGGAAAGGAATGGGGCCCAGACCACTCTACTGAATGACGTTGAGGGGTAGATGTTGGATAAGGAAATTCTCAGATATCTTCTAGGTAAATAATTACCATTTTTGTTAATTCAACACATCACACTGCATGTTAGGGACAAAGGGGAGTTGCAAGGACCCCTAAGTTAAAAAGGGTGCCAGAGACCACCAATGACATTTCTACAATAGTCAACCCAAAGGTTGATTGCTCCCTAACCATTGTTTATGATGCTGAATTATGCAGCTAATTAGCATTATGAGTTGTCCATTTGGAACCTTAATCTCAGTTGCTGCTGAATTACTCTATAGGGCTGAGCTAGTGAACTGAAATACAAAGTCAATGTGCACCGGTATAATTACCCTTCTTTGTATTGTTCAGGTATCAAGAACCCTTGCCTCCATCCAGGACAATGTAGTCAATAATTTAGTAATTTATTTTGCTAATAAAGGCACCTTGCAGCAGAATCACTGCGCCTAGTGATAGCATTACCCATTTACTAAACTAGTGAACCAAAAGCTAGTGTTGTTTTAAAAATGTGAAGTTAAAGGACCAGTAACGTCAAATTTTTTTAATAAAGGCTTTGCAATTTAAAATTTTAAAGTGTGTTGGTGTTAATATTTCGATGTATACTAACGAATTTTGTAAAAAAAAAATTTGACGTTACTGGTCCTTTAAACTGCCTTGAAAAGTAGAAGGACAGATCTGAACAAAGATAAAATGTACAAAAGGAAAAAATAATGAGTAACAATGTATTTATCTCTGTAGTGTTTGCTCCCTGATACAAAGGAAACTGGCTCATGCCCATGCATTAATCAGCAGCAGTTTGCTAATAGACTAAAAGGGGTTCTCCACGGGGGTCTAAGTAAACCACTGTTACTACTGAGAAAGTAAATAAGGCTTTTGAATTTCCACATTTTGCAATCTAAACGAGGAGTAACAGGAACATTCTCTCTCTCCATATAAGAGTAACTGGTATTATGTTTTCTGGTTCACAGAAAGGAAAAACTGCTTGTAGCATATAAATAATCCACAATAATCAAGTGTAGAGTTTTAACAATCCATTAATAATCTCCCGGACGGATTTATAACCAGATTGTTAATAGCCTAATTTCATAACATTCTGCTACAGAAGCTCCAGGGAGAGTTTAAGGGCCCAATGGTAGGTAAATCTTAAGCCTGATAGCAATGAGACAGAGAAAAGGCACTCTCTAGGGAGAAAAAAAGACAGCAGATAAATACCTATATAGCCTTCCAATTAAAGCATCCGTCTTTATTATTATAGTTAGGTTTAACTATAACTTCTTCAAAGACACAGTAAAATATTTTAGATGCTGTAGGATGCTGTTCGCTTTAGGGGGTTATGAGCTCCTAATGCAAATCAATTGCCCAGTCCCAGTGTACTGATTCTTGGAAGCATATATATTATGAGCAACAGAATGCAGTTATAACCTAATACAGTAGAATCCTCATTTTAAGTTTTTCAGGGGACCAGAAAAAAATGGTGTAAAATCCAGGAAAATGTAAAATCAGGGAAATTGAATAATATAAAGATGGGACCATACAACAAAAATGTAAAATGAGGAAAAACTTAAAATAAGGGGTGTAAAATTGAGGTTCCACTGTAACTATGCTGGTTCCTAGTTCTGCTCTGATGTCTTCAAAACATGGCACCCCAGAAATACAAAGAAAATGGCACAGTATAAAGGTCAGGGCACACGCTCAGATTCGGGGAGATTAGTCGCCCGGCGAGATTCGGGTTGATTAATCTCCCCGAACTACCTCCCGCTGCCTAGAATGTAAATCACCCGCAGGATGGCACTTGGAGCACTTCGTTTTCTGAAGTCGTCCTCGTTAGGCAACTTTGGAAAACAAAGTGCTCCGAGTGCCATCCAGGGCGACTTTGGAAAACAAAGTGCATTCTAGCCGGCGGGAGGCAGTTCGGGGATAATAGTCGCCCCGAAGAAGAGGAGATTTGTCGATGGACGACTAATCTCCACAAATCTGAGCATGTGCCCTGACCCTTAGGGGCAAATTCATAAAGGTTCGAATATCGAGGGATAATTAACCCTCGATATTCGACTGGGAATGAAAATACTTCGACTTCGAATATCGAAGTCAAAGGATTTTGCGCAAATACTGCGATCGAACGATCGAAGGAATACTCGTTCGATCGAACGATTAAATCCTTTGAATCAAACGATTTGAAGGATTTTAATCCAACGATCGAAGGAATATCCTTCGACCAAAAAAACTTAGCCAAGCCTATGGGGACCTTCCCCATAGGCTAACATTGGGTTCGGTAGCTTTTAGGTGGCGAACTAGGGGGTCGAAGTTTTTTCTTAAAGAGACAGTACTTCGACTATCGAATGGTTGAATAGTCGAATGATTTTTAGTTTGAATCGTTCGATTTGAAGTCGAAGTTGTAGTCGAAGGTTGAAGTAGCCCATTCGATGGTCTTCTATTCCTTCACTCGAAGTTAATGAATTGGCCCCTTAATTTATGGTAAAAAAAGTAAAGCTTTGTGTCCAGTGTGGTGCTACATAAATTATGATATACTGTACATGTTTGAATATGTGGCCAAGCAATCTGTTAGATTGAATTTGTTGAAGGTAGCAAAGGAATGCTTCATATGGCACTTTCTGGCATTGGAAAGAGCTTTATTTTGGTTGTGACTGATGTGGAATGACACCATGCTGTTTTATAGGCTATTAGGGATAGAATATCACACACACTTGAGATAATAGCACATGAAATGATGAGCACATTAGCAGGTTCCATGACATGAAACATCTATGTTGTAGCAATGGAGGATAATGTCATAAAAGCTAGATAATTTACAGTGTGGAACATTACATCATTGATCAAACCCATTAAGGCTTCCCCAACTGGACAAAACCCTTGGGCTTCAATATTGTATAGGGGCATTAGGTGTACATACAGGCCTAAAAGTGTTTGTTTAATCATTCTTATTTATGTTACAATCAGCTTCCCGCATCAACTATATAATTCCTGTCTTCGCACCTGTTTGTAAGTGTCGTCTGTAGTTACATATATATGAAATCCATAAATATTGCTTTATTACATGTTTCTGGAATGCTGCATTCAATTTCACAATCTTGTATCAAAGTTATTAGTAGTCACTAACAGCGTAGTTTCATCTTTACTTCCAGCTAAAGCAGGATAGATGTACCCCATTCCAGAGCAGTATATAACATTTATGTCTTTTAAACTCAATCTAGAAGAAGAAGCAGTGTCTGTTAACAGTGGGGAGCATAATATCAGAATGAGTAGTCTCAGTGACTGTCAGAAATGATTTCCCATGTGAATTCTTATTGTTGTAATTACATTTTAAATTAGGATTTAATATATATTTCAGTGTTTTGCTATGGGAATGAATATTCTTAACCTATTAACAACAAAATCCCTCTATTTAGAGCTAAATAAATAATTTTATACTGCTCTTTGAATTGCAGTATATGAGACTGGACACAAAAACAATATCATGTTTGATAGAAGAAATGGCATGTCTTCCAGATTTCGGTTCCTTGCACGTACTGAAATGTAGGGAATGTGAAGGAGATAAATATCCCCACTGATCATTTTGAGTATATAGTATTTATGGGATCTGTTATCCAGAATGTTCAGGGCCTAGGGCTTTCCAGATAACAGATCTTTCCATAATTTGAATCTTCATTCTAGTCTACTAGATAATCATGTAAACAGGGGGTTATTTATTTAAGTCCAACTTTTTCTGGTCAGACTTTTAAAAGGAAAAAAATATTTTCAGCGAAAAAAAAACTTGATTTTTGGTGATATATTAAATGTTGATGGTTTTAAAAGTCAGAATAAAAAAACCTGCCGAGATCATGTACAAGTCAATGGCAGGTGTCCCGTTGACGTTTTTAACATATCCTGATCTGCGCTGGGTTTTGTACAATAATCTGAAGATTTTGGGGCTTTCGGGCAATAATCCGAAAAAAGTTTTCGGATGTCACATCCGAAAAAATTGTATGATTCACATTTTTTTCAATTTTTTCTTACAATTTTATCGAACCTTTTCCCGCACAAGAAATTTTCATTAAAATGTATTGATAAATTGGGGGGAAAGTCAGTGCTTCTTTGGTCAGAGTGGTTTTAGAAAATAGTAAGAAAATTTTGGATTTTGATAAATAAGACCCTTAAGAACACCAATACACTGGTTTTGCGTCCAATAAGGATTAATTATATCTTAGCTTGGATGAAGTGCAAAGTACTGTTTTTTTATTACATTGAAAAAGGAAATCATTTTTGCGTAAAATGGAGTCTATGGGACACAACCTTTCTGGAATTCGGAGCTTTCTGGATAAAGGTTCTGGATAACGGATCCCAAACCTGTAGTGAATATCTTTGCAAATCGGTACAGTTATAGGATCCCTTATTCGGAAACCCGATATCCAGAAAGCTCCGAATTACGGAATGGCTGTCTCCCATAGACTCCATTTTATCCAAATAATCCAAATTTTAAAAAATGATTTCCCTTTTCTCTGTAATAATAGAACAGTAGCTTGTACTTGATCCCAACTAAGATATAATTAATCCTTACTGGAAGCAAAACCAGCCTATTGGGTTTATTTAATGTTTAAATTAATTTCTAGTAGACTTAAGGCATGAAGACCCAAATTACGGAAATATCCATTATCCGGAAAACCCCAGGTCCCGAGCATTCTGGATAACAGGTCCCATACCTGTACTAGACTTTTCCCATGCATTTTGTGTAGCCAGAAAATAAACACCAATTGCATTATTAGGATGTCCTTATGCATTTTGTTTTGGCAGATAAATAAATAGGTGGGCTTGGGTAAAATGTTTGTTTCTATCTGCAGTACGCTGCAATACATTTTTAACCATCCATTTTTCCTTTTCTTGATGCGGGGGAAAAATGCAGAAAATACACCCATTGACTCAAATGCATTTGGCAAAATTTCAGCAACATTTTGCATATTTTTTATTGAAGTGAATCATTCCAGTTGAGAGCAATTGAGAGTTGTTTTTTGGGCTGTGGTTTACAGTCCTGGCATTTATCCCCCAGTATTAAAGGTACATATTTAGGTCAAATGCTATTACATGAACAGATGCATATTAGTGGACAAACAAGATACAGTATTATTCCCTTTGTACTACCTGGTATAAACATCAGACACAGAAATACAGCATATAGCTTTAAGAAGGGGTTGGATGGCTTTTTAGCAAGTGAGGGAATACAGGGTTATGGAAGATAACTCATAGTATAAGTTGATCCAGGGACTAGTCCGATTGCCATTTTGGAGCCAAGAAGGATTTTTTCCCCCTTCTGAGGCAAATTGGAGAGGCTTCTGATGGTTTTTTTTTGCCTTCCTCTGGATCAACTGGCAGTTAGGCATGTTAAAAAAAATTAAAAGGTTGAACTTGATGGATTTGTGTCTTTTTTCAACCTAATTTACTATGTTACTATATCCAAGTAAAAATATTTAAGCACAACATGCTGCTTTATCCAGGGATCAACATAAGACAATGTTTCATACAAAAGTACTCTTGTTATTTTAGCAGCAAAGCTGATTTTCGTTTTTTGCATTATTTGTTCTCTGCTTACCAGGAATCTCTTTGAGAACAAGATGTTTGTGCCATTTTTAACAACATTAACAAAATTATAATGTGCAGACCTGCAGCTTGCGCAATACTTTGTGTGGATTTTTGACAGGGTTGCCAGAAATGAAAGCCCCCTGTGAGTCTCAAAGACATAGTAATGTGTGTTTCTTGGGTATGATTAGCTCACGAACAACTGAATGAATTCTACTGCAGTTCCAAAAAAATGTGTACACTGTGTAGAGCGTAAACTATATTACCATATTGTTCTTCATACAGTAGGAAGACAAAATATCATTATAATACAGGTGCAGGTTATCCAGAATGCTCCAAATTACAGGAAGGCCAAATAATGAAAAAGAAAATCTTTTTCCCTCTGTAGTAATAAAACAGTAGCTTGTACTTGATCTTAACTAATATATAATTAATCCTTATTGGAGGCAAACCCATCCTATTTGATTTATTTAATGTTTAAATGATTTTTTAGTGGTTTTTAGGGTAGGGAGAGCCAAATTATTGAATGATCCCTTATTCAGAAAACCTCAGGTCCCATACCTGTAACTGATACATTCCTAAGGGTATAAAGCTTTATCCTTCTCTTTAGAAACACATAGCCCCCAACTGTCCAGTTTTCTGACAGCGCAACATGCAGTCTCGGGTTTCTTACTGAAATGTCCAAAGTTTTTCTCTGCCAGAAAAAGATATAAACAGGGGAACGTAATAAAAGTCGGTAACGGAAAAACTATTTGCAATGTGAAAAATTTTTGCTTTTTCGCAAACAGTGGAAGACCGTTTGCAAATTTTATAGTTTGCGCCAATGCGCAGTAAATATAATAAAACTTCTTACTGAAAAAGTCGTTATGTTTGCTCCAAAAGATGACGACACCTTCAAGCACTTCTTAAGAGTGCGCAATTAAAATACGCAATGTGCAATTAAAATTGGCAATGCAATAACAGTTTAAGGAACAATATTACATTGCGAGATGTGGATTTTTATTCTTATTGTTGCGAATTGTTTTGCTCTTTGCGACTTTTATTTCATCCCCCCAAAAGTTTCTAAAACTGTGACTCACAGGTTAAGGGAACTTCGGGCGACTTCAGAAAACTGAAGCAGTGTGAATGGTATCCCACCGTCGATTCACAAGGCAGAGATTACCGTATATACTCAAGTATAAGCCGAGTTTCTCAGCATCCAAAATGTGCTGAAAAAGTCAACCTCGGCTTATACTCGGGTCAACGGGCTGTAGCTGAGATTGCAGTCACTTGTAATCATTCCTATACCAACAGTTCACTTGGGGAGAGACTGCAATATCCCACAATGCCCTCTGTTGGTTATATGAAAGAATAACAGTGACTGCAATATCACACAGCGCCACTTTTCTTTCAAAGTTCAACATAAGGGCTGTTTAATTGATGCCTGTGTAGTTTAGCAAATATTAACTCCATGTAATATGCCAACTCTTCCACCATTATTAGTCCTGGCACTTGTCTTTCCAAACAATCACTTTACTTATATTTAACCCGCCACCTACAGTATTTATCTACACATGTCTGACACACTCTCTAATGTTTTTGTTCCGTGTCTTATTCTTTATTTACAAGCTGGATCTTCAGATACTTGAGCTACAGACAAATTGAGCACTGCATTCTGTTCTGGGTCAAGGAGAGGCCCCCGGCTTTAGAGATGTCGCGAACTGTTCGCCGGCGAACTTGTTCGCGCGAACATCGGGTGTTCGCGCTCGCCGGAAGTTCGCGAACGTCGCGCGACGTTCGCCATTTTGGGTTCGCCATTGTTGGCGCTTTTTTTTGCCCTCTCACCCCAGACCAGCAGGTACATGGCAGCCAATCAGGAAGCTCTCCCCTGGACCACTCCCCTTCCCTATAAAAACCGAAGCCCTGCAGCGTTTTTTCACTCTGCCTGTGTGTGCTGAAGAGATAGTGTAGGGAGAGAGCTGCTGCCTGTTAGTGATTTCAGGGACAGTTGAAAGTTTGCTGGCTAGTAATCGTTTTGATACTGCTCTGTTATTGGAGGGACAGAAGTCTGCAGGGGTTTGAGGGACATTTAAGCTTAGGTAGCTTTGCTGGCTAGTAATCTACCTTCTACTGCAGTGCTCTGTATGTAGCTGCAGTGGGCAGCTGTCCTGCTTCTGATCTCATCTGCTGACTGCTGCAATAACAGTAGTCCTTGTAAGGACTGCTTTTATTTATTTTTTTGTTGTTTTACTACTACTACTACTACTACTACTATAAGAGCCCAGTGCTATTAGTCTAGCAGTGTTGGGGAGTGGGACTGGTGTGCTAATCTGCTGCTCCTAGTAGTTCAGCAGCACCAACTTTAATTTTTTTTTTTAATATTCATTTTTTTTTTATTTTACTTTTTTTTATTTTACTACCGCTGTAGTAGTGTATAAGTTGACCTTTTAGGCATTATTTGCCCTGTAGGCATTATTTGCACACTGTTTTCTTCAACCCGCCATCGAGCTGTGTGACCTTGTTCACATTCTGTCTAAATATCCATAATATTACCGTCTCCAGAAAAAACACCGGAGTGACTTTTTTCAAGCAGCCATAATATATTTTACGTAATCCGTATCCACCGCTGTAGTAGTGTATACGTTGGCCTTGTAGGCATTATTTGCACACTGTTTTCTTCAACCCGCCATCGAGCTGTGTGACCTTGTTCCCATTCTGTCTAAATATCCATAATATTACCGTCTCCAGAAAAAACACCGGAGTCACTTTTTTCAAGCAGCATTCATATATTTTACGTAATCCGTATCCACCGCTGTAGTAGTGTATACGTTGGCCTTGTAGGCATTATTTGCACACTGTTTTCTTCAACCCGCCATCGAGCTGTGTGACCTTGTTCCCATTCTGTCTAAATATCCATAATATTACCGTCTCCAGAAAAAACACCGGAGTCACTTTTTTCAAGCAGCATTCATATATTTTACGTAATCCGTATCCACCGCTGTAGTAGTGTATACGTTGGCCTTGTAGGCATTATTTGCACACTGTTTTCTTCAACCCGCCATCGAGCTGTGTGACCTTGTTCCCATTCTGTCTAAATATCCATAATATTACCGTCTCCAGAAAAAACACCGGAGTCACTTTTTTCAAGCAGCATTCATATATTTTACGTAATCCGTATCCACCGCTGTAGTAGTGTATACGTTGGCCTTGTAGGCATTATTTGCACACTGTTTTCTTCAACCCGCCATCGAGCTGTGTGACCTTGTTCCCATTCTGTCTAAATATCCATAATATTACCGTCTCCAGAAAAAACACCGGAGTCACTTTTTTCAAGCAGCATTCATATATTTTACGTAATCCGTATCCACCGCTGTAGTAGTGTATACGTTGGCCTTGTAGGCATTATTTGCACAGTGTTTTCTTCAACCCGCCATCGAGCTGTGTGAGCTTGTTCACATTTTGTCTAAATATTGATAATATTATCGTCTCTAGAAAAACCACTTGAGTTACTTTTTTTCAAGCAGCATTCATATATTTTACGTAATCCGTATCCACCGCTGTAGTAGTGTATACGTTGACCTTGTAGGCATTATTTGCACACTGTTTTCTTCAACCCGCCATCGAGCTGTGTGAGCTTGTTCACATTTTGTCTAAATATTGATAATATTATCGTCTCTAGAAAAACCACTTGAGTTACTTTTTTTCAAGCAGCATTCATATATTTTACGTAATCCGTATCCACCGCTGTAGTAGTGTATACGTTGACCTTGTAGGCATTATTTGCACACTGTTTTCTTCAACCCGCCATCGAGCTGTGTGAGCTTGTTCACATTTTGTCTAAATATTGATAATATTATCGTCTCTAGAAAAACCACTTGAGTTACTTTTTTTCAAGCAGCATTCATATATTTTACGTAATCCGTATCCACCGCTGTAGTAGTGTATACGTTGACCTTGTAGGCATTATTTGCACACTGTTTTCTTCAACCCGCCATCGAGCTGTGTGAGCTTGTTCACATTTTGTCTAAATATTGATAATATTATCGTCTCTAGAAAAACCACTTGAGTTACTTTTTTTCAAGCAGCATTCATATATTTTACGTAATCCGTATCCACCGCTGTAGTAGTGTATACGTTGACCTTGTAGGCATTATTTGCACACTGTTTTCTTCAACCCGCCATCGAGCTGTGTGAGCTTGTTCACATTTTGTCTAAATATTGATAATATTATCGTCTCTAGAAAAACCACTTGAGTTACTTTTTTTCAAGCAGCATTCATATATTTTACGTAATCCGTATCCACCGCTGTAGTAGTGTATACGTTGACCTTGTAGGCATTATTTGCACACTGTTTTCTTCAACCCGCCATCGAGCTGTGTGAGCTTGTTCACATTTTGTCTAAATATTGATAATATTATCGTCTCTAGAAAAACCACTTGAGTTACTTTTTTTCAAGCAGCATTCATATATTTTACGTAATCCGTATCCACCGCTGTAGTAGTGTATACGTTGACCTTGTAGGCATTATTTGCACACTGTTTTCTTCAACCCGCCATCGAGCTGTGTGAGCTTGTTCACATTTTGTCTAAATATTGATAATATTATCGTCTCTAGAAAAACCACTTGAGTTACTTTTTTCAAGCAGCATTCATATATTTTACGTAATCCGTATCCACCGCTGTAGTAGTGTATACGTTGACCTTGTAGGCATTATTTGCACACTGTTTTCTTCAACCCGCCATCGAGCTGTGTGACCTTGTTCACATTTTGTCTAAATATTGATAATATTATCGTCTCTAGAAAAACCACTTGAGTTACTTTTTTTCAAGCAGCATTCATATATTTTACGTAATCCGTATCCACCGCTGTAGTAGTGTATACGTTGACCTTGTAGGCATTATTTGCACACTGTTTTCTTCAACCCGCCATCGAGCTGTGTGACCTTGTTCACATTTTGTCTAAATATTGATAATATTATCGTCTCTAGAAAAACCACTTGAGTTACTTTTTTTCAAGCAGCATTCATATATTTTACGTAATCCGTATCCACCGCTGTAGTAGTGTATACGTTGACCTTGTAGGCATTATTTGCACAGTGTTTTCTTCAACCCGCCATCGAGCTGTGTGAGCTTGTTCACATTTTGTCTAAATATTGATAATATTATCGTCTCTAGAAAAACCACTTGAGTTACTTTTTTTCAAGCAGCATTCATATATTTTACGTAATCCGTATCCACCGCTGTAGTAGTGTATACGTTGACCTTGTAGGCATTATTTGCACACTGTTTTCTTCAACCCGCCATCGAGCTGTGTGAGCTTGTTCACATTTTGTCTAAATATTGATAATATTATCGTCTCTAGAAAAACCACTTGAGTTACTTTTTTTCAAGCAGCATTCATATATTTTACGTAATCCGTATCCACCGCTGTAGTAGTGTATACGTTGACCTTGTAGGCATTATTTGCACACTGTTTTCTTCAACCCGCCATCGAGCTGTGTGAGCTTGTTCACATTTTGTCTAAATATTGATAATATTATCGTCTCTAGAAAAACCACTTGAGTTACTTTTTTTCAAGCAGCATTCATATATTTTACGTAATCCGTATCCACCGCTGTAGTAGTGTATACATTGACCTTGTAGGCATTATTTGCACACTGTTTTCTTCAACCCGCCATCGAGCTGTGTGAGCTTGTTCACATTTTGTCTAAATATTGATAATATTATCGTCTCTAGAAAAACCACTTGAGTTACTTTTTTTCAAGCAGCATTCATATATTTTACGTAATCCGTATCCACCGCTGTAGTAGTGTATACGTTGACCTTGTAGGCATTATTTGCACACTGTTTTCTTCAACCCGCCATCGAGCTGTGTGACCTTGTTCACATTTTGTCTAAATATTGATAATATTATCGTCTCTAGAAAAACCACTTGAGTTACTTTTTTTCAAGCAGCATTCATATATTTTACGTAATCCGTATCCACCGCTGTAGTAGTGTATACGTTGACCTTGTAGGCATTATTTGCACACTGTTTTCTTCAACCCGCCATCGAGCTGTGTGACCTTGTTCACATTTTGTCTAAATATTGATAATATTATCGTCTCTAGAAAAACCACTTGAGTTACTTTTTTTCAAGCAGCATTCATATATTTTACGTAATCCGTATCCACCGCTGTAGTAGTGTATACGTTGACCTTGTAGGCATTATTTGCACAGTGTTTTCTTCAACCCGCCATCGAGCTGTGTGAGCTTGTTCACATTTTGTCTAAATATTGATAATATTATCGTCTCTAGAAAAACCACTTGAGTTACTTTTTTTCAAGCAGCATTCATATATTTTACGTAATCCATATCCACCGCTGTAGTAGTGTATACGTTGACCTTGTAGGCATTATTTGCACACTGTTTTCTTCAACCCGCCATCGAGCTGTGTGAGCTTGTTCACATTTTGTCTAAATATTGATAATATTATCGTCTCTAGAAAAACCACTTGAGTTACTTTTTTTCAAGCAGCATTCATATATTTTACGTAATCCGTATCCACCGCTGTAGTAGTGTATACGTTGACCTTGTAGGCATTATTTGCACACTGTTTTCTTCAACCCGCCATCGAGCTGTGTGAGCTTGTTCACATTTTGTCTAAATATTGATAATATTATCGTCTCTAGAAAAACCACTTGAGTTACTTTTTTTCAAGCAGCATTCATATATTTTACGTAATCCGTATCCACCGCTGTAGTAGTGTATACGTTGACCTTGTAGGCATTATTTGCACACTGTTTTCTTCAACCCGCCATCGAGCTGTGTGACCTTGTTCACATTTTGTCTAAATATTGATAATATTATCGTCTCTAGAAAAACCACTTGAGTTACTTTTTTTCAAGCAGCATTCATATATTTTACGTAATCCGTATCCACCGCTGTAGTAGTGTATACGTTGACCTTGTAGGCATTATTTGCACAGTGTTTTCTTCAACCCGCCATCTAGCTGTGTGACCTTGTTCACATTCTGTCTAAATATCCATAATATTACCGTCTCCAGAAAAAACACCGGAGTGACTTTTTTCAAGCAGCCATAATATATTTTACGTAATCCGTATCCACCGCTGTAGTAGTGTATACGTTGACCTTGTAGGCATTATTTGCACACTGTTTTCTTCAACCCGCCATCTAGCTGTGTGAGCTTGTTCACATTTTGTCTAAATATTGATAATATTATCGTCTCTAGAAAAACCACTTGAGTTACTTTTTTTCAAGCAGCATTCATATATTTTACGTAATCCGTATCCACCGCTGTAGTAGTGTATACGTTGACCTTGTAGGCATTATTTGCACAGTGTTTTCTTCAACCCGCCATCTAGCTGTGTGACCTTGTTCACATTCTGTCTAAATATCCATAATATTACCGTCTCCAGAAAAAACACCGGAGTGACTTTTTTCAAGCAGCCATAATATATTTTACGTAATCCGTATCCACCGCTGTAGTAGTGTATACGTTGACCTTGTAGGCATTATTTGCCCAGTTTTTTTGGCCGCAGCCACTGAAGCACAGAGGCCAGAAAAAATATGCCATATAAATGCTGAAAATAGTCATTTTTTGCCATACGTTGACTCAATTTTCAAAGAACATATTGGATTCTTAGTGTGACACAGGCAAGGCCCTATTCCTGTCAAACTAATCTTTGCTGATTTAGAGTGTTGTGAAAAAGGACACCACGCTCCATGCAGGCGTCTCTACCAGCACAGTTATTAAATAGGCACTGGCTTTGTAAAACATACATGTTATTTAGCACCTGTACAGCAGGTAAAAAATTCAGCTGAAATATTTCATTTGTAACAGATGTCAGCAACCATGCGTGTTACCTTGTTAAGCTGCAAGTGAGGGAGGGCTGACTCCCTCCCTAAAGTTTAATATGCCACATTCTTTATTTTTATGAATACAATGGAAGGAAAATAACACTGGGCTATATGAAACACTGAACATGAAAGGGCTTTAAAATGTATTCACTCTTTTGCTTGGCAAAAGCCAATGACATGAGCCATATGACTGTATAGTGAGCCTTGTGGCACAAGTACCATAAGTCGATATTGCATTTGCTGATATTAACATTGGAAATTTATAGGGTCAGATGTGGGACCTCTTATCCAGAATACTTAGGACCTAAGTTTTTTGGATAAGGGATCTTTCTGTTATTTGGATCACCATACTTTAAATGTACTAAAAAAATCTTTTAAAAATTAAATAAACCCAAAAGGACTGTTTTGTAGTGAATATGGATTAATTATATCTTAGTTAGGATCAAATACAATGTACCGTTTTATTACTACAGAAAAAAGGAAATAATCTTTAAAAATGTTATTAAAATCGAGTCTATAGCAGATGGCTATCCCGTTATTCAGAGCTTTCTGGTTAATGGGTTTCCAGATTACGGATCCCATACCTGTATTTGTATGTGTCTTTGATGCGATTGTGAAACCCATAGGGTAATTATGAATAGGGATGTAGCGAACGTCGGAAAAAAAGTTCGCGAACATATTCGCGAACTTGCGCAAAAACGCGAGCGGTTCGCGAACGGTTCGCGAACCCCATAGACTTCAATGGGAAGGCGAACTTTAACATCTAGAAAAGACATTTCTGGCCAGAAAAATGATTTTAAAGTTGTTTAAAGGGTGCAACGACCTGGACAGTGGCATGCCAGAGGGGGATCAAGGGCAAAAATGTATCTGAAAAATCTGCCTGTGTGTGCTTGGAAGAGATAGTGTAGGGGGAGAGCTGTTAGTGATTTCAGGGACAGATGATAGTAAGTTTGCTGGCTAGTAATCTGCTTGATAATGCTCTGTATTGGAGGGACAGAAGTCTGCAGGGATTTGAGGGACATTTTAGCTTAGGTAGCTTTGCTGCCTAGTAATCTACTGTTCTCTTTAAACAACTGCCATACGTTGACCTTGTAGGCATTGTTTGCCCAGTTTTTTTGGTTGCAGCCACTGAAGCACAGTTGCCAGAAAAAATATGCCACATAAATGCTGAAAATAGTCATTTTTTGCCATATACGTTGAGTCAACGTATGGCAAAAAATGACTATTTTCAGCATTTATATGGCATATTTTTTCTGGCCTCTGTGCTTCAGTGGCTGTGGCCAAAAAAACTGGGCAAACAATGCCTACAAGGTCAACGTCGTTGACCTTGTAGGCATTGTTTGCCCAGTTTTTTTGGCCACAGCCACTGAAGCACAGAGGCCAGAAAAAATATGCCATATAAATGCAGAAAATATGCATTTTTTTGGTCGCAGCCACTGAAGCACAGTTGCCAGAAAAATTATGCCATATAAATGCTGAAAATATAAATTTTTTTGGTTGCAGCCACTGAAGCACAGAGGCCAGAAAAATTATGCCATATAAATGCAGAAAATATGCATTTTTTTGGTCGCAGCCACTGAAGTACAGTTGACAGAAAAATTATGCCATATAAATGCTGAAAATATAAATTTTTTTGGTTGCAGCCACTGAAGCACAGAGGCCAGAAAAATTATGCCATATAAATGCAGAAAATATGCATTTTTTTGGTCGCAGCCACTGAAGCACAGTTGCCAGAAAAATTATGCCATATAAATGCTGAAAATAGTAATTTTTTTGGTTGCAGCCACTGAAGCACAGAGGCCAGAAAAATTATGCCATATAAATGCAGAAAATATGCATTTTTTTGGTCGCAGCCACTGAAGCACAGTTGACAGAAAAATTATGCCATATAAATGCTGAAAATATAAATTTTTTTGGTTGCAGCCACTGAAGCACAGAGGCCAGAAAAATTATGTCATATAAATGCAGAAAATAGGCATTTTTTTGGTCGCAGCCACTGAAGCACAAAGGCCAGAAAAAATTAAACCAGTAGGGTTTGCACCCTAGTTTGTAACGGTGGCGGAGGGAGGAGGAGGACGCTAAAGGACAGCTGTGTGTGGAGTCATGAGGCTTGAAGAGAAGGACAGCTGCATAGAAGTCAGAACAAGTCTTCCGGCGTGCAGTAACCCTCCGAGATCCACCCCTCATTCATTTTAATAAAGGTCAGGTAATCGACACTTTTGTGACCTAGGCGAGTTCTCTTCTCAGTTACAATCCCTCCTGCTGCACTGAAGGTCCTTTCTGAGAGCACACTTGAGGCTGGGCAAGACAAGAGGTTCATGGCAAATTGTGACAGCTCTGGCCACAGATCAAGCCTGCGCACCCAGTAGTCCAGGGGTTCATCGCTCCTCAGAGTGTCGATATCTGCAGTTAATGCCAGGTAGTCCGCTACCTGCCGGTCGAGGCGTTCTTTGAGGGTGGATCCAGAAGGGTTGTGGCGCTGCCTTGGACAGAAAAACATTTGCATGTCTGACGTTACAGACTGGCCAAAGGGCTTTGTCCTTGCAGGTGTGCTCGTGGCAGGATTACTGGCACCTCTGCCCCTGGAATGTTGATGAGTTCCTGAAGTGACATCACCCTTAAAAGCATTGTACAACATGTTTTGCAGGCTGGTTTGTAAATGCCGCATCTTTTCGGACTTGTGGTATGTTGGTAACATTTCTGACACTTTATGCTTGTACCGAGGGTCTAGTAGCGTTGCGACCCAGTACAGGTCCTTCTCCTTAAGCCTCTTGATACGGGGGTCCTTCAACAGGCATGACAGCATGAAAGACCCCATTCTCACAAGGTTGGATGCAGAGCTATCCATCTCCGCTTCCTCATTATCAAGGACTGCATCATCCACGGTCTCCTCCCCCCAGCCACGTACAAGACCAGGGGTCCCCAAAAGGTCACCACTAGCCCCCTGGGAAGCCTGCTCCTGTTGGTCCTCCTCCTCCTCCTCCACAAAGCCACCTTCCTCCTCTGACTCCACTTCTGGCACCTCTCCCTGCGTTGCAGCATGTGCCTGGGTTCGTTCTGGTGATTCCGACCAGAAATCGTGCGCTTCCAGCTCCTCGTCACGCTGGTCTACAGCCTCATCTGTCACTCGTCGCACGGCACGCTCCAGGAATAAAGCGAAGGGTATTAGGTCGCTGATGGTGCCTTCGGTGCGACTGACCATATTTGTCACCTCTTCAAAAGGTCGCATGAGCCTGCAGGCATCGCGCATAAGCACCCAGTAACGGGGGAAAAAAATCCCCAGCTGTGCAGATCCAGTCCTACCACCCAGTTCAAAAAGGTACTCGTTGACGGCCCTTTGTTGTTGCAGCAGACGTTCCAACATAAGGAGCATTGAATTCCAGCGAGTCTGGCTGTCAGAAATCAAACGCCTGACTGGCATGTTGTAGCGCTGCTGAATGTCAGCAAGGCGTGCCATGGCTGTGTAGGAACGTCTGAAATGGGCCGACACCTTTCTGGACTGGGTGAGAACGTCCTGGAATCCTGGGTACTTGGAGACAAAACGTTGGACTATTAAATTTAACACATGTGCCATGCAGGGCACATGTGTTAAATTGCCTAGTCTCAACGCTGCCAACAGATTGCTTCCATTGTCACACACCACTTTTCCGATCTGCAGTTGGTGTGGGGTCAGCCACCGATCGGCCTGTGACTGCAGAGATGACAGGAGTACAGATCCGGTATGGTTTTTGCTTTCCAGGCACGTCATCCCCAAGACAGCGTGACAACGGCGTACCTGGCACGTCGAATAGCCTAGGGGGAGCTGGGGGTGCACAGGTGTGGAGGAGGAGAAGGAGGACCCAGCAGCAGAGTAAGAAGAAGAAGAAGACGAGGTAGAGAGCGATGGAGGAGTAGAGGTGGTGGCAGAACCGCGTGCAATCCGTGGCGGTGACACCAACTCCACTGTTGTTGTTGAGCTACCCATTCCCTGCTTCCCAGCCATTACCAAGTTCACCCAGTGGGCAGTGTAGGTGACATACCTGCCCTGACCATGCTTGGAGGACCATGCGTCAGTAGTCATATGGACCTTTGGCCCAACACTAAGTGACAGAGATGCGGTAACTTGGCTCTGCACATGTTGGTACAGGTGTGGTATTCCCTTTTTAGAAAAAAAATTGCGGCTGGGTACCTTCCACTGCGGTGTCCCAATTGCTACAAATTTGCGGAAGGCCTCAGAGTCCACCAGCTGGTATGGTAAAAGCTGGCGGGCTAAGAGTGCAGACAAGCCAGCTGTCAGACGCCGGGCAAGGGGGTGACAGTCAGACATTGGCTTCTTACGCTCAAACATGGCCTTCACAGAAACTTGGCTGGTGGCAGATGACTGGGAATGGGAACAGGTGGTCAAGGTGGAAGGCGGAGTGGAGGGTGGTTCAGACGGGTCAAGGAGAGCAGAGGTAGAGCAGTAAGATGCTGGACCAGAAGGAGTGTGGCTTTTAGTTTGCCTGTTGCCTTTGAGGTGTTGCTCCCAAAGTGCTTTGTGCTTGCCGCTCATGTGCCTTCGCATAGAAGTTGTACCTATGTGGCTGTTGGGCTTACCAAGGCTCAGTTTCTGACTGCACTCATTGCAAATTACAATGCTTTTGTCAGAGGCACACACATTAAAAAAATCCCACACTGCTGACTTTTTGGAAGTGTGCGATCTGGCGGTAACAGTAGAAGTTGGCGGAGTTGGCGGTATTGGCGGCAATGGCGGGTGCGTTGGCCGGCTGAACACAGGTGCCGATACATGTTGTTGCCCTACTGATCCCTGCGGGCTGTCCTCCCTGCTTCTTCTAAGTCTTATTCTCCTACTGCCTCTCTGACTCTCCGTCTCTCCATCTGAACTACCCTCCTCTTGCTCTCTTCTACTAGGCACCCACAAAACATCAATCTCCTCATCATCATTCTCCTCAGATGCATCAATTTCTTCTGACACATCACAGAGGGAAGCAGCAGCGGGGACCTCCTCCTCATCACTCATTATGTCCATCTCTATCGTGTTCTCTGCCAGAATTAAATCTGGTGTAAGGTCCTCATCTCCTTCATCTTCTTCTGGCAATAATGGTTGCGCATTACTCAGTTCAAGAAACTCATGGGAAAATAACTCCTCTGACCCCAGTGAAGAAGGGGCACCGGTGGTGGAGGAAGTGTTACGTGGGGTGGCCATAGCAGTGGAGGATGAGGAGGATGTTGTGGTAAAGTTAGAAACGGTAGAGGATGGGGTGTGCTGTGTAAGCCAGTCAACTACCTCTTCAGCATTTTGGGAGTTCAGGGTCATTGGCTTTTTAAAACTGGGCAATTTGCTAGGGCCACAGGATTGCATAGCAGCACGGCCCCTAGCACGGCCTCTGCGTGGCGGCCTGCCTTTGCCTGGCATTATTTTTAAAAAAACAACAACAACAACAAAAACTCAGTTGGTTTTTCTGGAAACGATAATACACACAGCTAGATGGCGGGTTGAAGAAACACTGTGCAAATAATGCCTACAAAGTCAACGTATACACTACTACAGCGGTGGATACGGATTACGTAAAATATATGAATGCTGCTTGAAAAAAAGTAACTCAAGTGGTTTTTCTAGAGACGATAATATTATCAATATTTAGACAAAATGTGAACAAGGTCACACAGCTCGATGGCGGGTTGAAGAAAACAGTGTGCAAATAATGCCTACAAGGTCAACGTATACACTACTACAGCGGTGGATACGGATTACGTAAAATATATGAATGCTGCTTGAAAAAAAGTAACTCAAGTGGTTTTTCTAGAGACGATAATATTATCAATATTTAGACAAAATGTGAACAAGCTCACACAGCTCGATGGCGGGTTGAAGAAAACACTGTGCAAATAATGCCTACAAGGTCAACGTATACACTACTACAGCGGTGGATACGGATTACGTAAAATATATGAATGCTGCTTGAAAAAAAGTAACTCAAGTGGTTTTTCTAGAGACGATAATATTATCAATATTTAGACAAAATGTGAACAAGCTCACACAGCTCGATGGCGGGTTGAAGAAAACAGTGTGCAAATAATGCCTACAAGGTCAACGTATACACTACTACAGCGGTGGATACAGATTACGTAAAATATATGAATGCTGCTTGAAAAAAAGTAACTCAAGTGGTTTTTCTAGAGACGATAATATTATCAATATTTAGACAAAATGTGAACAAGCTCACACAGCTCGATGGCGGGTTGAAGAAAACACTGTGCAAATAATGCCTACAAGGTCAACGTATACACTACTACAGCGGTGGATACGGATTACGTAAAATATATGAATGCTGCTTGAAAAAAAGTAACTCAAGTGGTTTTTCTAGAGACGATAATATTATCAATATTTAGACAAAATGTGAACAAGGTCACACAGCTCGATGGCGGGTTGAAGAAAACAGTGTGCAAATAATGCCTACAAGGTCAACGTATACACTACTACAGCGGTGGATACGGATTACGTAAAATATATGAATGCTGCTTGAAAAAAAGTAACTCAAGTGGTTTTTCTAGAGACGATAATATTATCAATATTTAGACAAAATGTGAACAAGCTCACACAGCTCGATGGCGGGTTGAAGAAAACACTGTGCAAATAATGCCTACAAGGTCAACGTATACACTACTACAGCGGTGGATACGGATTACGTAAAATATATGAATGCTGCTTGAAAAAAAGTAACTCAAGTGGTTTTTCTAGAGACGATAATATTATCAATATTTAGACAAAATGTGAACAAGCTCACACAGCTCGATGGCGGGTTGAAGAAACAGTGTGCAAATAATGCCTACAAGGTCAACGTATACACTACTACAGCGGTGGATACGGATTACGTAAAATATATGAATGCTGCTTGAAAAAAAGTAACTCAAGTGGTTTTTCTAGAGACGATAATATTATCAATATTTAGACAAAATGTGAACAAGCTCACACAGCTCGATGGCGGGTTGAAGAAAACACTGTGCAAATAATGCCTACAAGGTCAACGTATACACTACTACAGCGGTGGATACGGATTACGTAAAATATATGAATGCTGCTTTAAAAAAGTAACTCAAGTGGTTTTTCTAGAGACGATAATATTATCAATATTTAGACAAAATGTGAACAAGGTCACACAGCTCGATGGCGGGTTGAAGAAAACAGTGTGCAAATAATGCCTACAAGGTCAACGTATACACTACTACAGCGGTGGATACGGATTACGTAAAATATATTATGGCTGCTTGAAAAAAGTGACTCCGGTGTTTTTTCTGGAGACGGTAATATTATGGATATTTAGACAGAATGTGAACAAGGTCACACAGCTCGATGGCGGGTTGAAGAAAACAGTGTGCAAATAATGCCTACAAGGCCAACGTATACACTACTACAGCGGTGGATACGGATTACGTAAAATATATGAATGCTGCTTGAAAAAAGTGACTCCGGTGTTTTTTCTGGAGACGGTAATATTATGGATATTTAGACAGAATGTGAACAAGGTCACACAGCTCGATGGCGGGTTGAAGAAAACAGTGTGCAAATAATGCCTACAAGGCCAACGTATACACTACTACAGCGGTGGATACGGATTACGTAAAATATATGAATGCTGCTTGAAAAAAGTGACTCCGGTGTTTTTTCTGGAGACGGTAATATTATGGATATTTAGACAGAATGGGAACAAGGTCACACAGCTCGATGGCGGGTTGAAGAAAACAGTGTGCAAATAATGCCTACAAGGCCAACGTATACACTACTACAGCGGTGGATACGGATTACGTAAAATATATGAATGCTGCTTGAAAAAAGTGACTCCGGTGTTTTTTCTGGAGACGGTAATATTATGGATATTTAGACAGAATGGGAACAAGGTCACACAGCTCGATGGCGGGTTGAAGAAAACAGTGTGCAAATAATGCCTACAAGGCCAACGTATACACTACTACAGCGGTGGATACGGATTACGTAAAATATATTATGGCTGCTTGAAAAAAGTGACTCCGGTGTTTTTTCTGGAGACGGTAATATTATGGATATTTAGACAGAATGTGAACAAGGTCACACAGCTCGATGGCGGGTTGAAGAAAACAGTGTGCAAATAATGCCTACAAGGCCAACGTATACACTACTACAGCGGTGGATACGGATTACGTAAAATATATGAATGCTGCTTGAAAAAAGTGACTCCGGTGTTTTTTCTGGAGACGGTAATATTATGGATATTTAGACAGAATGGGAACAAGGTCACACAGCTCGATGGCGGGTTGAAGAAAACAGTGTGCAAATAATGCCTACAAGGCCAACGTATACACTACTACAGCGGTGGATACGGATTACGTAAAATATATTATGGCTGCTTGAAAAAAGTGACTCCGGTGTTTTTTCTGGAGACGGTAATATTATGGATATTTAGACAGAATGTGAACAAGGTCACACAGCTCGATGGCGGGTTGAAGAAAACAGTGTGCAAATAATGCCTACAAGGCCAACGTATACACTACTACAGCGGTGGATACGGATTACGTAAAATATATGAATGCTGCTTGAAAAAAGTGACTCCGGTGTTTTTTCTGGAGACGGTAATATTATGGATATTTAGACAGAATGGGAACAAGGTCACACAGCTCGATGGCGGGTTGAAGAAAACAGTGTGCAAATAATGCCTACAAGGCCAACGTATACACTACTACAGCGGTGGATACGGATTACGTAAAATATATTATGGCTGCTTGAAAAAAGTGACTCCGGTGTTTTTTCTGGAGACGGTAATATTATGGATATTTAGACAGAATGTGAACAAGGTCACACAGCTCGATGGCGGGTTGAAGAAAACAGTGTGCAAATAATGCCTACAAGGCCAACGTATACACTACTACAGCGGTGGATACGGATTACGTAAAATATATTATGGCTGCTTGAAAAAAGTGACTCCGGTGTTTTTTCTGGAGACGGTAATATTATGGATATTTAGACAGAATGTGAACAAGGTCACACAGCTCGATGGCGGGTTGAAGAAAACAGTGTGCAAATAATGCCTACAGGGCAAATAATGCCTAAAAAGTCAACTTATACACTACTACAGCGGTAGTAAAATAAAAAAAAGTAAAATAAAAAAAAAATGAATATTAAAAAAAAAAAATTAAAGTTGGTGCTGCTGAACTACTAGGAGCAGCAGATTAGCACACCAGTCCCACTCCCCAACACTGCTAGACTAATAGCACTGGGCTCTTATAGTAGTAGTAGTAGTAGTAGTAGTAAAACAACAAAAAAATAAATAAAAGCAGTCCTTACAAGGACTACTGTTATTGCAGCAGTCAGCAGATGAGATCAGAAGCAGGACAGCTGCCCACTGCAGCTACATACAGAGCACTGCAGTAGAAGGTAGATTACTAGCCAGCAAAGCTACCTAAGCTTAAATGTCCCTCAAACCCCTGCAGACTTCTGTCCCTCCAATAACAGAGCAGTATCAAAACGATTACTAGCCAGCAAACTTTCAACTGTCCCTGAAATCACTAACAGGCAGCAGCTCTCTCCCTACACTATCTCTTCAGCACACACAGGCAGAGTGAAAAAACGCTGCAGGGCTTCGGTTTTTATAGGGAAGGGGAGTGGTCCAGGGGAGAGCTTCCTGATTGGCTGCCATGTACCTGCTGGTCTGGGGTGAGAGGGCAAAAAAAAGCGCCAACAATGGCGAACCCAAAATGGCGAACGTCGCGCGACGTTCGCGAACTTCCGGCGAGCGCGAACACCCGATGTTCGCGCGAACAAGTTCGCCGGCGAACAGTTCGCGACATCTCTAATTATGAATGGCAAGTCTCTTAAGCATAGAAAGTAGTGGGGCTCATTTATAAACACTAGGCAAATTTGCAACCATCAGTAACCCATAGCAAACAATCAGCGATTAGCTTTTTTAGTCAGCTGTACGTTAAACGCTGAAACCAACCATCTGATTGATTGCCATGGGTTACTGCCCAGGAGCAAATTTGCCCATTGGTTATAAATGAGCCTCGATAATGGAGAAATCGAGATTCAACCTAGGCTTGAGACAATCCCATTAGCACTTTGCATATACCATCACCCTCCCATCATCTTCTTAGTACTTTTCTAAGACATACTTTCTGGTAGTAAAATCCTAGGAATCTAAGAGGATTATTTATTAAAATCAGAATAAAAATCTCACGAAAAATGTGAGCATTTTGGCATAAAATCTGAAAAGCTGGGGGTTTTTTTTAGCAAAAACTGGATTTTTTTTAGTTTTTTTCTGGAACCTATTTTATTGAGTTTTTTTAATGATAAATAAGGTAAAATCGTGGCTGGGAGTTTGGTCTGCCTTTTTTTTATTGAGATTATTAGTAAATAACCCCCTTAACCTGGCCATAGACTCAAAGATTTGATTGTACGAATCTCCATTTCGTAAGATTTTCAGGCCATGCGTGGAGTGTCCTGACATTTTTCATGCGATGACTAACGGTCATTCAGTCGATCGGACAGGTTAGCAAAACTATTTTTGCTACCAATAATATCTCTGTATGTATTGCCGATCTGACAATAGCGGGAGACTGTCACCCGCTTTTGTCGGACATAACTTTCATACAATTGCTTTCAGGGGCAGAACATTGTCTGATCTGTTCTTTTACTACTTTATTTGATCTACACCACAGGATCTCATTTGGTGGGACTGTACCACTTCTTATAGACACTTTCAGTACTGGAGGATCGGGTGAACCTAAAGACCAGTTGTGTTGAGATGAGTTGGTACATATTTTTAGCTGTACTAAAGAAGCCAGGCCTAAAAGCCAGTTAAGATGAGATATTGGGTATCTATCTATCTATCTATCTATCTATCTATCTATCTATCTATCTATCTATCTATCTATCTATCTATCTATCTATCTATCTATCTATCTATCATCTATCTATCATCTATCTATCATCTATCTATCTATCATCTATCTATCTATCTATCTATCTATCATCTATCTATTATTATTATTAACATGTATTTATATAGCGCCAACATATTGCGTAGCACTGTAAAGTAAACGTGATTATACAACTACATCACATGAATTACATATATAGAATATATGGAGTATATTCAATCAATACAGGTACAAAAAGGTGAGGAAGGCCCTATGCATAGGCATACAGTCTAAAGGGAAGGGAGTAATACACAAGGTGTGGGAGTGGGAAAGATCGAATTGAGTGGGTGAGAAATGTGGTATTGTATGTGGTGTTGCGTTTGGTAGTTAAGCAGAGTGAGGGTAGGCTTCTCGAAAGAAGTGCGTTTTCAGAGATTTTTTGAAAGCAGAAAGGTTGGGAGAAAGTCGGACAGACCGTGGAAGAGCGTTCCAGAGGAGGGGTGCAGCCCTTGCAAAGTCTTGAATGCGAGCATGTGAGGAGGTAATGAGAGAATCTATCTCTCTCTCTCTCTCTCTCTCTCTCTCTCTCTCTCTCTCTCTCTCTCTCTCTCTCTCTCTCTCTCTCTCTCTCTCTCTCTCTCTCTCTCTCTCTCTCTCTCTCTATCTATCTATCATCTATCTGCCTGTCTGTCTGTCTGTCTATCCTGTTCTTTATTCCATATGGCACTTACATCGAAACAGAACCATCATGTATACACTAATATTATGCAGTTTACTGCCTGCTCAGTTAATTTGAATACACTTGATGCCCAAAGACAATACCAAATGACCAGAGATTCAAAACGACAGAAAAGTATTCTGGAATAATATGTAATTTAAACACGGGCTCTGATGTAAGACAAATGCCCTAATAAACTATCACAAACCTATCGCAACCACGCACACAGTTCTGCATATCATCATACCTGAGCTAGAAGTTTTACCACGTATCTGACAAATAACTATCTCGCTCCTCTGATTTAAGCCTAATACAGTTGAACAGCTGGCCAGACAGCCACTTCAATCATGTGAATCCAACCATATAATATCACTGATAGAGAGGATGGTTTAGTACCAAAGGGAATTATCCAATATTTTATTATCAACGGCTACAGAAGTTTCTGGGTCAAATACCTTCCTATACCCTTAAAGTGGAATTGTCACCTACACATAAAAAGCTGTATGACAAAAGTTGTTTGCAAATTGAACATGGAACCCATATTGTTTTTTTTTTCATTAAAACATCCATACTTGTTATAAAGGCGTTTAAATATCTGAGCTGTCAATCAAATATTACCTGCCCCAACCTCTATGCCCGAGTCTGATAATAAAATTAGCTCATGTTGATACTGCTTAGATTCAACAACTGGCAATTTTCACAAATTTCTCTAAACCTTCCTCTGTCTCACAACATATTTATATCCCTGGTTTTTTTTTAGAAAAAAATTGCAACTCAGTATTTTATTGTTTTAATAAGCAGAAATCAATTCAAAATGTCTACTCTCACTCAATAACCTAATTCTTGAAGAGGAGTTATTTGAACAAAATTGCTTTGACCTCAGCAAATGCATATTATATCCTCTTTTAGCACAAGTCATTTATGACATAAAGGCCAAGCGGCAACATTTCCCAGGAAATTATTTGAAACGGTTGCCAACTATATATCTAGATAAGAGAACAGCTGTAAAGGGCCAACATCTACTGTACTTTGTGATTGCTTTGTTCACATAACTGAAATAATAAGGACTATTTGTATACAGCACCCGAATAATTTTTCTCTTGTACCAGTCAAATGAAAACAATAATGGGAGAACAAAGAAAATAGAAACATTAAGGAGGGGCAAACAAGAAAGACATATAGAGAGGTTGCCATCTTTACCAGGTTTCAGTCATATCATTATACACATCAAATCAGGTAATGTAACTACAAAGGGCTGTCAGTAGCTGGGTTTAGGACACATATAAGGCCATCTCTGTTATAGAGTCAATTTTAAGCAACTAATTCTAATTTTAAAAAAATATTTTCCTCTTTAATAATAAACTAGTAACTTGTACTTGATGGTAATTAAGCTGCGTAAATCCATATTGGTGGAAAAACAATCTGGCTGGGTTTATTTAATGTTTTGTACAGTATCCAAATTATCCAAAGATCCTTTATCTGGAATACCCCAAGTTCTAAATATTCTGGAGAAAGCCACAGAGGCAGACTAGCTCCTGCAGAAGTTCTTTATTCACATGATATGTTTCAGGCTCAAGACCCTTTAATAAGGCACCTTCGTAGTTGGATAGCATTTGCTTGTGAAACCGCAGATTGGATCATTTCAAGCCACATTTTATTACAGGCAATATTATTAGAGGTTTATAAGCACATGCAGTGTATACAATATACATGTAAATAGTGTGCATGGAACTTTAGTAAGCACATATTGCAACACAACAATTAGGGGGTTATCTATCAAAATTGGAAAATTTCTCCGAATTTTCTGAAAACTACTCCAACAAAATCCGCACAGAATGTTTCCCCTTATTTATCAATACAATTTCCCAAAAATGTCTTGTGCAGAAAAAAAACTTGATTAAATCGTGAAAAAATCAGAATACCGCAAATTTTTCGATTTCACGTTAGAATAACGCAACTTTTTCAGATTTGACGCCCAAATACCACAACTTTTTCGGTAACCCAATGTAGATCAGGATATCTTCGGGACATTTCCCATTGACTACTACAGGAACTCGGCAGGTCTGAGTTGGAGTACTTTTTTATTCAGACTTTTAACACCATCGGGGTTTAATAAATCCTGAAAAATATAATTTTTTTCCATGCAAAAAATTGTGTTTTTCCCCTAAAGGCCAATGAGAAAAATCTGACTTTAAGAAATAACCTCTTTATGTGTGCTTCTTATTTTCATTCCAAACTACATCTAACAAATCTAATATCCTTTGACTAATGTTATCAGCCGAGCACATTTCGTTCTGAAATTTTAATCTTACAGGTTACAGCACAGGAGTAAATGTTAAGCTGAAGTAGAATCAAAGCAGTTGATGGTGAAAGAAAAGCAATAAATTAGATTTTTTTGTATACTGTCTTTTTTTTTAAGAAGCCCTCGGTGCTTAGAGAAAAGAAATATACTGATAACACAGACTCTTTTATGGTTTATTAAAAGAAAGCTGTTTTTCATTATTTCACAGTTTAATAAAGCATAGACTATTGCCTTTCTATTTTAGCTCCAAGACGTGTTATTAAATACACATTGTCAGGGGAAATTTGTCCTGAACACAGTTAAGGGCATTTTTCATATCTGAAATTTTACTCTCGCAGCTATAACAATTATAATAGCATCGCAGCAACTTCAGAGGAGGCCTTGGGAGTGAACACAGGCTGTCACAGCGCATCCATCCGTTGCAAGTATGTTTAATAGCAATTGATATAAATTAATATCATTCCAGCTGTCACTTGGGTTTAAACAAAATAACTGCCATCGCTCAAGTTTAGCTGTCCTCAGATGTCTGCCATAAGTTTACAGTCTGCAAGTTAGAAACGATAGCAAGGTTATTACTACACTCCCTCGGTGGCAGTCAGTTGATCTGTGATGCTGTCCGTCCTGCAGTACTATTATTAAAGCAGATAATAGTGATAATATGGCATAAAGCTTGGCAAGAAGATATCTGTTCTCTGCCCATCTTTATGCTCTTAGGCATATTGTAATTCATCATGGGGAATTTGTGTCTGAGGCAAAGCCTACAAAATTGTAGATTCGCCAGGGAAGCGCAAATTCACGAAGATCCGAAGTTGCGCACAACTTACCGATCGTTTGCAAAATTGCGCTAGCGATGTTATGATCAGAGGTTCGAAGTTACGCTAGCGATCGGAAATTTGCATACGGCGTGCAGTTAAAGTACAATGGCCGTATATGCAGCATCAAACACTTTACACTACACAAGGCCAGGGAACCTTAATGAATGTATTCTAATGCCCTATACATGTGGTCACAGTATAGTTTAGTTAGCAATATCAAATGTAGGGGGGAAGGAGGGTACCCTAAAAAAATGTTTTGCTCTTTTTCAGCCTATCAGCCTTAAAAAAAGTAAAAGACGCCAGCGTTTTTTGGCACTCAGAAAAAATTGTAACTTTTTTTGGACCAATCCCTATCTACGCTATTGCACTTCGCCTGGTTTGAGGTGGCGAGGTAACGTTCATGAAAATTCACAACTTCGTGAATTAGCGTAGTTAGGTCTCTTCGCCATAACGCAACTTCGTCTGGCGTAAGGGTGCGAAGTAACGCTAGAGTATGTCCACTTCGCTAGTGAATTTACGCCAGCTAGTTAGTAAATCGGGGAAGTAACGAAATGACATCACGCTGGCGAATTTTCGCTAGCGTTAGACACTTCGCCCTTTAGTAAATTTGCCCCTAATGCCTGTGTCCTTTAATGACAACTAATGGCCAACTTCCCATTCAGTGGCGTAACTAGATATTACTGGGCCCCAACAGCAAATTATTTTTCGGGCCTCAAAAATGTTTAGAAGTGGACTTGTTTTACCTATATTTATTTATTGAAACTGTATATGAACTAGGGCATGGGGCCCTATACCTCCTGGGCCCCCCTGCAGCCACAGGGTCTGCTTTCACTATAGCTCCCCTGTTCCCATGTATATCAATCCTCTGTTCTGCTATCTGTTAGATATCCTACTACATGAACACTGCACACCAGTACAAATGGCTTAAAGGGATATATTTATCAAAGAGTGAAGTTAGAGGTCGCCACAGTCCTCTAGAGTGAAAGCCCGCAACTCTCCATTCATTTCTATGTGATTTTTAAAAGAGTATTTAGCAATGGGTGAAAGTGAAAGTTCATCCTTTGATAAATACGCCTTTCAAAATCCCATGGAATGGGGAGTGGCGGAATTTCACTCTAGAGGACTGTGGTGACCTTTAACTTCACTCTTTGATAAATATACCCCAAAGTGTCTATGTAGACTAATTATAGACTTGTAAATGAATAAACATACTTTGTTTTTATATTGATGGCCTGCATGTTGGACTTTTTTTTGGAGTGCCAGCTTACATTGTTTTGGTAATAGCTATTACCTCCTGGTGAGTGATTCACTATACTGCATCTTTGGGTTTTATTTGTTTAGAACAGTGATGGCTGAATCTGACCCGTTTTGCTTCACCAAAAATTCATGAATTAACGAAAAATTCATCAAATGAATTGAAGTCTATGGATGACAATTTTTTTGCCGCACAACAATTTTTTTTCACCCATTGAAGTCTATGGGCGTCTTTTTTTGCTGAGAAACCTGGAGAAACATTTCTCTCATCACTATTTAGAATATAAAGTGTCTATGGAGCCACTTTTAATGGAAAGTGGTTTTCCTGACAGCACTGCACCTGGAATGTGTGAATAAGAGAGTGTTTTAAACTGATTTAATCATTTAATATAATTTTGTAAGTGCTTTATGTACCTTAAATCCTATACAATACAACATATAACTGGTATTTTATATAAAGCTGCATCATAATTCAGAGCTGATCTTTTCTCTTATATGTGTCTGTATGTGTATAAACACAGATCTTCATTTTAATTTTGTTTTGTTTTCTGTCTAATTGAAATAATAATTGCCTTTGCAGATTTATTTTTCAGGTTTATGTGTCTCGGTTGCCATTGTCACAGCCACATTTCCAAATCATCTCTCATAGGTCTATTATTGTGTTATTATCACCTTATCAGTTGGTGTAGTCCAGTGAGCCGATGGACATGGTCTGTAAATAAAGTCTATAAATGGAACCCAACAAGGCTGGGGTAACTCTATAACATTTTTAATTATAGTCTGTACAGAATGATACTTTAAAACTGTACCATCAAAGGTATTCTGTATTATGCACAAGATTGAATGAAAATGTATGTGTCTTATGTCTTTAACCAAAAGGCTTTGCAGATGGCATCAGTCAAACTGTATGTTCCTTTTTTATAATTGTGCGTGAAATGTCTATGCAGCAATGTTCTCCCAAGTGTTGACAGTGATCATACATTACAAGCAGGGATGTAGCAACTGAATGAGTGATGCTTCATCTCTACAACGATATGGGTTGCTTTTTAATGTAATATGAAATAAAGGTACTATTTATACCAGGCTGAATGCACTTTTTGCCAGAAAGGGCATAATTCTTGCATACCTATTAACTGCCATGAGATCAAGGGTATAGTAAAACTTGTTTTTTATGGCCTAAGAACATTAGCAAGTGATGGTGAGCAATGATTATTATAAGAAAAATCGTAATGGATTCATCTTGGAAGTTATCCGATTACAGTTCTTGGATTTTTAGGGCAAGGAAATTGATCAAGTAGCAGTTCAGCTCACCTGCTGCTGGCGGTGTTTTTGCCTTTGATCATACAGTATAACCATCAGTGTCGGACTGGCCCACCGGGATACGAGGGAAACTCCCAGTGGGCCCTCATGCTGCTAAACATTTGGCCTATTTCCCTATTTCATTGAGAACAAACAAGCTAAATACATGGAATAATAGTATGTAAATAAAAGAGACTAGGAGAATAAAAGTTGATTGAGGAGAGGACAAAACAGTACTGAGAGTGGGTCCCTGGTCTAAGCTTTTTGGGTGGCCCCTGGTGTCCCAGTCCGACACTGATAACCATTACTGTTTCCAACCAGGAACACATCACTTAGCACAAAGTTACAGTAAATACCATTAACAAAGGGTTCCCAGCCACCAGAACCAGGTCCTCCTTAAACAAGCACAGTCTAACAAGACACTAAGGTTTACCTTTCACTTTGAGGCCTAACTAGTCTTCCCTTTCACACATGCATCATGTGCCACATTCTTCTCATTCAGTCCCCAGGAGGATCCAGACATTCAGAGACCCAGGGAATAGCACCCAGTGTGTTTCCACACCCTTTTTAAGTGCAACAGCTCTGAACTCAGCAGTGTATTTACCTGGACAAGAGTGGAAATCTTTAATTGCCAGGAAAATGACAATCCCTGCCATACATCAGAAAATGTATATTTGTTGGCAGTGTTGTTGCACATTCCAAGCATACTGTCACAATACACATATGCATTTACACGCCATTCATTCATGCAAATTTAAAGGCACAATATAGCTCCTTTTTCAACTGTGATGCAATGGATATGGTTTGAGAAACATACGTTTTGCCTATTGTTTTGATTAAGAAACATCTTTGTTTTTTGTTATTTCTTGGTGCAAACTGGTCACAATTTAAAAATAAAACTAAAGCCACATTCTACTTCCTGATCCCAAAGAGCAAAGTCAAACAAATCAGCAGTCCACTAAAAATCCTTTGTATAAATAAACCCCTTCATTCCCCCAGCTACAGGCTGTTTTCTTTTTAGGTAAAGAGCAGCTCATTTTACAAAAGTTTCTTGATGGGCTGATGGTTTGTTTGACCTTTCTCTTTGGGAACATGAAGTAGAATGCAGCTTTAATTTCATTATCAAATTGTGCCCTGTTAAGGGCAAGAAATGACAAAAAAACAGATATGGTATTTCCTAATTAAAAGAATATCCAAAAGCTTTTTGCATCAGCTGAAAATCAATCCACAAAAACGGACGCCAGCGTCAAAAACGAGACGCCGGCGCCGTTTCGCGAATTTTTTGCCATTTCGCGAATTTCGCGAATTTTCAGCGAAGCGAAACGGCGCAAATTCGCCCATCACTAGCTAGCACTGACCAAAGGCAGATGCAATGATAATATGATTCATTTGATTTTTGATAAGTTGGCAAATGACAGAAATTTAGCAAATACGTTTTTCATTATTTACATGTATCTCAAATCACAAGTTGTTTATTGTGGTTTTTTGGGCTACATATTCTGGGCATTGCAGTAAACTGGAATTGGCAGGGTCATGAATCATTTTTTTTAACCGTGAATTGAATTATGATTCTTAGTATTTCAAACTGATATGTAAAATCCCTTCATTTTCCAAATAAATATTTACGGCTCTCTAACCAGTCATATGGAGCTCCTGGGTGTGGCTGTAATATTTTTTTATTATTGCTGGCCACCAGGTCTGGACTGGGAGACAAAATAGGCCCTGGCATTTCAAGTACAAATAGGCCCAACCAGCCTCCCACCAGCCCACTATATAGGGACTTTCTATGGCATCTTACAGCAGCCTATCTGGCATTTCCCAGAACTCATAAATTGCCAGTCCGGGCCTGCTGGCAGCAAATATTACATTATTACTAACTGCCTGTTGAGCACAGCAGCTTCATGGAATAGTGATGTACAGGCCAACCGGATACCTGCGGGTCAGGAGGATATGGGCTGCACCATTTGCGGGTCGTGGGCTCGGGCACTTCTGCCTGCCCTTCGTGCCTGCGAGCTGGCTTCTGGATTCATAGGTGTGAGCCTGCCCCGCCCTGCCCCTTTTTTGATGTCATTGCAGGGTGGGGCAGCATGTAAATGGAGGGGTGAGGAAGCAGGGTGCGGGTGTATCAAGCGGGTCCATGGAATATCATTGAATAGAACTGGTTTATATCATAATGAACCATGCTCTGTGTAAATACTGTGCTGGCCACAAAATACTAGTGTTTTGGCCCTTTTTCATTGCAAAAAAAAAACTACTGTAAGTAAAAGCAAAAGAAGGTATACAGGATTGCCAAACAATACAGGAATCCAGTGTATTATGTCTTAGCTCCGGCTTTATTTATTTCTTATAATAAAAGAGGAAGCAATATCAGTTATTTTAGTCCAGTATTTACACGCAGCACGGCTTACTGCGAGATAAAATAATTTTATTCTTTCATGTCCCATGGGACTGCTGATCCAGCTCTCTTCACAGATTGCTAATATTAGACACAATATCAACGGGTTTCAGCAACTTGGGTTTATTTATTATATTATATTATTATATTATTTTCTATGACATGTGGTAGATTGGACTTTTTCATTATTTTATATTTAAATAAAAGCCATCCTTTGAAAATGAATTACTCTGTCATTGTCAAAGGAACACCCGTTCTGACACCAGTTGGAAAAAAATGAAGTTTAAATGAAGTATTTCTGTGGTTTATGATGGGTGTTTGCTGCATCTTCAAGATGAACTCCAACAACCAGGTTTTTGTGACAGGCTAGCAGGTTTGTTTAGCAGTTAATGAGCTATCCTTCAACAAGGGACTTTATTGTGTAGCTCAGATGAACTGTTTGCCATTTGGTGTCTTGTAACTCATAATAACTTCCAATTTGGGGTGATATACCTTAAGAACAGCAGTCTGCTGAGTCTGAGAATTCGGATTCAGAAAGAACTGGAGAGTCTCTATTCAAGGATTATTCAATAGTGATGTGCAAAATCGATGTTTTTCTTGTGTCATATGCGTTTTAGTCAATGTGCCAAAGTTATTGAAATCAGTGGGCCGGGTTTTTTTCCAGAACAAAACAAAGCGCACTGCAAAATTCTAGCACAGATTTCCAAAATTGTTCAAATGGTTCAAAAAGGTGAATTAAATTGCAAACTAAAGTTGAAAAAATTTGCTCATCCCTAGCCATTTTGTTTTATGATGCAAATTGTTGGCTGATTTTGTGATATTTAGCCTTTATCAACCATTTTAAGCTTTATGTTATTGAAATGAGCAACAGATGGAATTCATTTATATGTCCACAATGGCCAACCTGCCAATTCCATACATAAATACATATACATAAACTAGTGGCCTCTTTAATGGAGTGTGTGCATTCAATTGTTGTTTTTCTTGTGCCCAATGCATTATGGCAATATGTGGATTTTTCCCATAGACAGACTTGTGCATCTTACCTGGGGAAATGGTTGCTGCAGTGCGCAAAGATATTGCTACCATGGTTTTTCCTTGTAACATGGTGTTTATTACCATATGTTTCTGTAAAATACAGAAGGATCCATTGTTACAACTAGGGATGAGTCATTTTTTCCACCTGATACAGATCTGTGACAAAATTCATGGTTTTAGAGTGGCTAAAATTTTTGGTAATGTGCGCTAGAATTTCCCCATGTGGCTTGTTTTGCCTGAAAAGTAAATTGTGGCTTTTCAGACAGATTACGTGATAAAAAAAGTATTCAAAATGAAAACTTTAAATGAAACTGTTCAAATAATGAAGCGATTTAAATATTGTGTTAAGATTTCATACCGTGCTTTGTGAAAGGGCTGAGATGAGTGCAGCCAGTTTGTATGTTCTGGGTGTCATGTATTATTAATCAAACTGTCAGTTTAAGAAGCATGACCTGAAGGCCCAGCTCACAAGGGGTGGTTGCTGGAATTCACTAACTCAAACTGCTGTTGAATTGATCTTTGTACAGCAAGAGATAAAACTTGGAAAGAAAAGAGCTCAGTGATCTGGATGTATATATATATAAATATTTATATCAAAATAATCCTCATCTGTTTTCAGCAGAACAGTCCCAATTTTGACAGCTCATCCCGCAGTCCCGGATTTTTAGTTAAATTTTGCGAGTTGAGTCTCTGAAACTTAATAAAATTTAAGAGACATTTTTGCAGAGGGTCCAGAATACCCAGCCCCAGATATATTTTACCAATTTATGATAAAAATGTAACTATTTAAGGTAAGCAAGTCTCATGGGGGAACTGAGACCTGCATCTTAAAGGAGAAGGAAAGCTACAGAGGCATTTTATTGCCAATAGATTAGCTGCAATAGTGCAAACTAGAATGCTATATTTATTCTGTAGAATATTTTACCATACCTGAGTAAAAAGCTTTAGAAACTCTCTGTTTGTTTAGAATAGGAGCTGCAGTATTAACATGGTGTGACATCACTTCCTGCCTGAGTCTCTCCCTGCTCTGGGCTCAGATTACAGTAGAGAAGGTAGGGGTGGGGGGAGAGGAGCAAACTGAGCATGCTCTTGCCCAGGGCAATGAAGTTTAAGCTGAAGGCAGGAAGTCTGATACAGAAGCCCATGAGTACACAATAGAAGGAAAGAAATGCAGTGTTTCTTTTGACAGGGGGACTCAGAGCAACATTACGTTGGGGCTTTACTGGTATATTTAAATGGACCTTTCTGATAAGGCTTACTTAGTTTTAACTTAAAGGGCAATTTTCCCTACAACTCTAAAACTCCTAGAAATGTGATCAAACTTCATAACCTGCCACTTTTTGTAAAATGGATCTGGTAATAAGGAGGAGGGGTTTCCCCTAATTGCTAATTTTTGGCATGGCATGGAGCACTATATCTTTCTTCTTTCCGTTTTTCAAATGTATGGAGGTATGATACTGTACAAGTTGGTCAATGGGGTAAATTTACTTACCTGCGCAAATCTGCCAGCGCTTGGACACTTCGCCAGACGTAAATTCGCCTGGACAACGCTAACTCACGATTATCCGAAGTTGCGCACAGGGTACCGAATGCTTGCGAAGTTGTGCTAGTGAAAATACGATCAGCAGTTCCAAGTTAAGCCAGCACTTCGCCTGGTCTGGGCTGGCGAAGTAAACTGTGGCGCAAGAGGTAACGTTCAAGAAAATCCGCATCTTAGTGAATTAGCATAGTAACATCCATTCGCCAGTGTGAAAATTCGCCTGCCATTAGAGTGCAAAGTAGCGCTAGCGAATTTTCGCCATCGCGGAACTGGCCGGGAATATGCGCCGCACAGCAGCGCGCGGACTGCCGGGGGGGCCGGCACATTTATGTGTCTGTATGTGGTTAAATGGGTGACGGTCCTCAGTCACCATAATCTTTGTTGGACACAAGTCTCCTAGTTCAACACTAACCATAACTGGGCTATAGCTATGACCAGTAATAGCGCAATTACGGATTTCTCTGACACGATTTTCAAAATTTAAAATATTTTGTTTTATTTAATCCATTTAAAAATTTGTCAACTTAGGTACAGTGCATGTCACTCACCACTGACGTGTTTTTCGTGCCCAATAGCACTTCCTCAGAGTGTTAAATATTTTTTTACAAGACACAACTTTATAGCAAGCCATAATTACAAACAATTCACACTATGTAATCCTTAAAGGTATATTACGTGGATCAAAGATATATCTTTACATTTTATTTTTCCTTTCCTTACCTAAATGTATTAAAAGTACATGATAAAACTATGATATAATTAATCTTTATTGGAAGCAAAACCAAACTATTGTCTTTATTTATGTTTACATAAACATATTTATGTTTACATGATTTTCTAGCAGACTTAGGGGCAGATTTATCAAGGGTCGAATTTCAAAGTTGAAAATACTTCGAAATTCGACCATCAAATTTAAATACTTCGAATTTGAATATCGAATTCTAAGTTTTTTCAGCAAATTTGGCAATCGATCGATCAAATTAAAATCGTTCCAATCGAATGATTCGAAGTATTTCAGCGATCGATCGAAGGATTTTACTTCGATGTTTAAAGACTTGGAAAAAGTTTGTAGAAGGTCCCAATAGGCTAACATAGCCATTTGGCAGCATTAATTTGGCGAAGTAGTTTTTTTAAAGGGATCCTGTCATCGGAAAACATGTTTTTTTCAAAACGCATCAGTTAATAGTGCTACTCCAGCAGAATTCTGCACTGAAATCCATTTCTCAAAAGAGCCAACAGATTTTTTTATATTCAATTTTGAAATCTGACATGGGGCTAGACATTTTGTCAATTTCCCAGCTGCCCCATGTCATGTGACTTGTGCCTGCACTTTAGGAGAGAAATGCTTTCTGGCAGGCTGCTGTTTTTCCTTCTCAATGTAACTGAATGTGTCTCAGTGAGACATGGGTTTTTACTATTGATTGTTGTTCTTAGATCTACCAGGCAGCTGTTATCTTGTGTTAGGAGCTGCTATCTGGTTACCTTCCCATTGTTCTGTTGTTTGGCTGCTGGGGGGAAAAAAGGAGGGGGTGATATCACTCCAACTTGCAGTACAGCAGTAAAGAGTGATTGAAGTTTATCAGAGCACAGGTCACATGACTTTGGGCAGCTGGGAAATTGACAATATGTCTAGCCCCATGTCAGATTTCAAAATTGAATACAAAAAAATCTGTTTGCTCTTTTGAGAAATGGATTTCAGTGCAGAATTCTGCTGGAGCAGCACTATTAACTTTCCCATGACAGTATCCCTTTAAAGAGACAGTACTTCGATTATCGAATATTCAAACTATTTTATTTCGAATCGAATTCGAAGTAAATTCGAAATCGTAGTATCCTATTCGATGGTCGAAGTATCCAAAAAATTACTTTGAATTTCGAATTTTTTGACTTCAAAAATTCCCTCGAATTCACTTCGACCTTTGATAAAGTATAAAGATCCAAATTATGAAAAAATCCATTATCCCTGAGCATTCTGGCTTACAGGTCCCATACCTGTATTTTGAAAGGTTATACTATTCTCTCTCTATTCTACTTTCTTGTGTGCTGGTATTTGTGTAGCACATTCTTTTCAGAAGTAAATAAGTCATTCTTAGTAACCACATATTACACATTACTGTTTCCATGTTATGAGAAATTCCTTTTCACTTTGCAATTCTTCACCGCGCTAGGCAGCGCCTGCTTTAGCTCAGAGCTCCATAAGGAGCTTAATTGATAGCGTTAATAAACGATGCAAGAGATATACACAGCTGCACAGTTGACATTTATCCTCATTTTTTTTAACTGATTCCCAGATGCGAGTGTCTCTCCGGCCTCTGCACTTTCCCTGTATGTGACGCTGGATCAATCCCCCGCATAGTCTCTCGAGGAGATGGCACACCTGGAAAGTGCTGTGACGTCTTTGAATGTGTTAATGGTAAGTGAGTTTTGTTTTTTTTTTCTTGGCGTCATCCTAGCAAATGTATTATCAATACTACCAAGAATGTCTAAATAATAGGCCGGGAACTCTACGTGTCAGCAGCAAACATTGCACCATGAAATTAGAGGTTATGAGGAGAGGAGGACAGCTTTGCTTGGGTTTTTCACCTTTCAAAGGCTTGGACCATCCCTTGTTATGTTTAATTAATAGTTTAGAAAAACAGACAATACTTTGCATTTAGGCAACTGCATAAAACATAACTCACAAACAACACAGAAGATGCATCAAAGGGGTTTAATGAAGTTGCGGGTGTTGGGTTGTTCATTTCTTCAGCTATTTATTGCTGTCCTTTTCAACTAAACAAATCACACATTTCAGTCTAATTCTTTGATCGATTCAAAAGTTACAAGTGACTGGATTTAAATGATTTGAGAATCCACTATTGATACTTTATATCAGAGCAGATTTCTTTATACTTTGTTTACATTTAAATTTGTCACCTCACCCCTTTCAAACACCTATTGAAGAGACCTGCAGTTTGGCTAATGAGCAGTTCTTACAGATTCATACTGAATGAATGCACAGAAAGCACTGACGTCCAATGCATATTTGTAAATATGAGCAAGAAAGTATGGAAATATCATATTATATTACACAAGTGAGTTTAATATTGCTGACTAACTACAGGGGAAGTTATCTTTTGCTGATATCAGTTAACACAAAAACAGAAGAGAATATCTTTCACAGTTGCTAAACACCCTACTTATTCTCACCTGCAGTTTAGCCCTTTTCCTATAGGAACAAAAACACTGTTATTTGCATACCTCCCAACTGTCCCGTTTTCAGAGGGACAGTCCCTCTTTTTACAGCTCAACCCGCAGTCCCTTGTTTGTAGGGGAAAGTCACGGTTTTCTCTGCGATGAACAGCCAGAAAAAGAAACAACGTTTCTAACTTAATTGACTTTTGGCAGAGAGCCCAGAACTGTTACTTTTGAAACAATTTTGAGATAAGCAAATAAGTAATTGTAACAATATAAGATAACAGGTCTCTTGGGAGAAGTTAGACTCACATCTTAAAGGGCAATTCACCTTCATTAGCAAAACTGTAAACAACAATAAAAATATGTTCAAACTTTGATAGCCTGCCAAATTTTGTAAAATGAACATGGTAATTAGGTGGTGTGGCCACAAAAATGGGCATGGTTTTTTTATTTCCAAAATGTTGGGAGGTGTGTATTAGGCTGTGGCTGATGAGACTTTATAGGTCCCTTCTGTGATCCATTTGCTGGCTTATAGGGGTTGTATACCTTTAAATTAACTGTTAGTATGATGTATAGGGTGTTGAGACAATGTACATTTGTTTTGTATCTGTTATTGTTTGTGGTTTTTGAGTTGTTTAGCTTTTTATTCAGCAGCTCTCCAGTTTGCAGCTTCAGCAGACTGGTTACGAGGGTCCTAGCAACCATGCATTGATTTGAATAAGGCACTGGAATATGAATTTGGGTCCTGAATAGAAAGAAGAGTAATAAAATGCAGCAATAAAAATAAATGTGTAGCCTACAAAACATGTGTTTTTAGAGGGGGTCACCGACCCCCATTTGAAAGCTAGATAGGGTCAGAAGAAGAAAGCAAATAATTCAAACATTTTAACTGAGAAAAAAAGGAAGAAGTTGGTTAGCATCAACCATTTACTAAAAGTGAACTGGCTCTTTAAGGGCAAAAAATTTGGTGCGTCAAAGCAGGTCTCTTTGTATGGCTAACATCACACCTTTTTGTGAACTACTATTCATCATCCTGTATTAAAAATGTTACACTGTATAATGTGAATTATGAGGGTACAGGTATAATATCTGTTATCCGGAAACCCATTATCCAAAAAGCTCAGATTTACGGAAAGGCCATCTCCCATAGACTCCATTTTATCCAAGTAATCCAAATTGTTAAAAATAATTTCCTTTTTCTCTGTAATAATTAAACAGTAGCTTGTACTTGATCCAAACTAAAATATAATTCATCCTTATTGGAGGCAAAACCACCCTATTGGGTTTATTTAATGTCTACATGATTTTCTAGTAGACTTAAGGTGTGAAGATCCAAATTATGGAAAGATTAGTTATTCAGAAAAACCCAGATTCCGAGCATTCTGAATTACAGGTCCCATACCTGTACTGGATGACAGGTTTGATGGCAATGTGTAAATATATGATTGACAAGCTTGTAAAACAAACATTTGTGCAGTTTTCAAAGCTGTAGCATATGAGATTAGGAGGGGAAACCCTGGTTATATAATCCTGGCAGGCAAGGCGATACATTTTGTATTGTAAACGTAAGTAAGAATCGCATTGCTATGAAATTATCATTGATTACAATTGCTAAGCATTCTTAGAATGTTGATTGTAATTATGGACTAAATTTCTTAGCAATTAGTCGTGCCAGTAACTAATCTAAAATCTTCTTTTCTTGTAAATGTATTCTTACAAAGATGAGAAGGGCAATCTGAAAGTGAAATATCTTGGCATCCTGCAGTTTTATAAGAACCCCCCACATTGTTTTGGATGACTCAAATCTTTGTTTTCAAGAAAACTATGATGATTTGATTTTTATATTCCTAAACCACTACTTGATGGAGGAAGGATGGTGGATGAGCACATTGTAGGCAGACACCTCCAAACACCAGGTCACTTGAGGACAGCGAGCGTCGGCTGTCACTCATTACATGGCACATTGATTGGGCACTTTGACCTGTTTTATTATTCTGAGTCTGGGCAACGGCACTTAAATGTGGAAAAGATTAATTAACTCACGATATTCGACTGCGGAATGAAAATCCTTCGACTTCGAATATCGAAGTCGAAGGATTTTGCGTAAATAGTTCAATCGAACGATCGAAGGAATAATCGTTCGATTTTAATCCAACGATCGAAGGATTATCCTTTGACCAAAAAAAGTTAGCCAAGCCTATGGGGACCTTCCCTATAGGCTAACATTGACTTCGGTAGCTTTTAGGTGGCGAACTAGGGGGGTCGAAGTTTTTTCTTAAAGAGACAGTACTTCGACTATCGAATGGTCGAATAGTTGAACGATTTTTAGTTCGAATCCTTCGATTCGAAGTCGAAGTCGTAGTCGAAGGTCGAAGTAGCCCATTCGATGGTCGAAGTAGCCAAAAAAACACTTTGAAATTCGAAGTATTTTTTCTTCTATTCCTTCACTCGAAATTAATGAATGGGTCCCTCAATGTTATGGTTCTTTTAACCATCTTGCTGCATAAGAGTTGATAACTATAACTATATTACGTAAGTTCAGACATTTGGGCTTTTGTATTTGTATGTTCTCTGCTGGTTTGGAAACAATTGCATTTATATGCAGTGCATTTATATGCATCCAATGTGTAGCAGTGCAACCATTATATTGCTTCTGAGTATTGCTGCATGTTAATTTTGGCCACTGCCTTTTTTTATCTTACTCTTTATTGCTTCATTTACAAGATTGTCCTAATCAGCTTCCTATTTTGTGCCTTTATATCTTGCCATTTCAATGGCGTAAACTGGATTTAATGTCTCTCTAAAATAGTTGTAGCGTTAGTATCGAATCCGGCACAAAAAGGCTTTTTAACAAAGAAAAAAGGGGAAGGAAAAAGTTAAGGTGGCCATATACGCACAGATAATATCGTACAAAACTAATTTTCGTATGATATTCCATGTGTGAATGCTGGGAAAAGAGCCGACCGATATCGGCAGAGGACTTGAATATCGGTCGACTCGTTGATTGGGCTGGATGGAAAGTTTTAATCAGGAGCCTTTGATTGTGCCAAACATCGGCCATTGTTAGTGCTGAATCGTCAGATACAGGTAGAATTCTATTGTTTCTATCTGTATATCTACCTGTATAATTTAGGATTAAAAACTACATCATAAAAATCATGACAGAATCCCTTTAATTCTTCATTATACACTTCTTTTACCTGTACTCTCTCACTGAATTGCAGTGTTCTTCTTGAACATTTCATTACTGGAGTTGACCTGTAATTGTCATCTGACAACATTGATGGTATTTGCATGTCTGACCCAAATGAACAGCAGAGGCAGGGAACACAAGAGAAAGACCTCTCTAGAGAACCTAACACTGGGACTTCTTGAGTCTCTTGACAATTAAGCAAATACTTTTTGTGTTAAGGCAGGAGTCCCCAACCTTTTTTTACCCGTGAGCCACATTCTATTGTAAAAGGAGTTGGGGAGCAAAACAAGCATGAAAAAGTTCATTGGGTGCCAAGTAAGGACTGTGATTGGCTATTTGGTAGCCCCTATATGGACTGGCAGCCTACAGAAGGCTCTGTTTGGCAGTACACCTGTTTAACAAAGGTTAACAATGTTCAGGAAGAAACTGTATTTTTAAAGAGTAGGATCATCAGGCTTAGAAATCATGCACTGTAGATTAAGCAGGAGGAATGTTTTGAACTACAGTAACTTCTGGTGAAAGCATTTACTAAAGGGAGGGGGCAAATAAAATAAGCAGAAAGCTCAATTTTTGACAACCGCTTTGTTTTTGCTCATTACTGTCATCAAAAGGGGGCCCTTATATTGTATGTAATTATTAAAAGTCTTGGACGGCCATAAAACATTAAAAAAAGAACATCAGTTACCTTTTTCTGACTATGGATAAGTAATTAGGCAAAACAAATTGGCCAGACCTGCCTGTTAGCTTTTATCTGTTATCCCAAAGGGTATGCTATTTTTTTCTGATAAGGAGTATTATTAATTTATGCTTCATGATTCTTGACATTTAATTAGGCAAGCTTTAAAGAATAAAGAATGTAGTGTTTGTCAGTGCACACCTCAAAAATACATTCTTAAACTAGATATATTTTATAAAGAGTTCCATTCTATAGACCAGCACTAAACATTTTTTCATCTTGCAGGTCATATTTATAAAAGTCACCACCCTCGCCTCACCCATTTAAAAGGCAGCTATTGCTATATAAGAGGAGTAAGGAGTTTGTTTTTTATTTACGTCAATTTTTATCAGGAGTGTAGTTTCAGATTTGTCTGTTCTTATTTAAAATAATTCTGATTTCTTTTCGTTTTTAAGATTTTTGGTTTATTAATGTGGTTCCCCAATCTAAAATGTTTTCCTGCTGCTCATCCATACTGTTTGTCAGTAGTTCATTGCAAACTGGAGGCTCATGCATGCTGGAATCAGCCAAATTAAAATTAACTTCTAGTATCAGATGTTACTGGGCCCCACAGAAAATTAATATTAGGGCCCCCCTAAATAGCCAGAGGTATTGCAATGGCACATTAATTAGGGCTGCATGGGGCCCCTGTACCTCCTGGGCCGCAGGGTCTATTTCAGGGGTCAGCAACCTTTACTATCAAAAGAGCCATCTTGCCCCCTCTTCCACTATAAAAATAGTCTGGAGCCGCAAAACATAACACAGTTTATAAACTTTCTTAAAAGTTTTTTTTAACTGTTACAACAACAGAATACAACAAACAATTATGCAGTGTGCATGTGTAGGCCTACTTTGAAATAAATTAAACACTGAATAGCCCAATTAAATACTAATGTTCTCATCTGTTTAAAGACGAGGGCTATAGACGTCATTAAAATATGCGTCACATCCACGTCTAAAGCCCCCGCACCTGCTGAAGCTGGACTCTGGAGGCTTCTCTCTTGTTTTGAGTGTGTGACCACGGTAAGGACCATAATGAATCCTCTTGCTGCGGCACGGTCTTGCCAGGGATGTCTATACAGGCCTCGCACCTGCTGGCGGCATCTTGAGTGTGTGACAGCGGTAAGCTAACGGTTAACTTACCACGGTCGCACACTCAAGAAGCCGCCAGCAGGTGCGAGGGCTCTATAGACGATGTGACAGGCAAAGCCACAACACTGCTCCACAGCAAGCAGGATGAAGAGCCGCATGAGGCTCCGGAGCCGCGGGTTACCTACCCCTGGTCTATTTCCTCTGTAGTTACGCCCCTGTCTAGAACTATATAGAGTGTGCTATTCTTAGACAATTTGCAATTGTTTTTTTTTTCAATTTAATTTTTATGTGTGGTTTTGAGTTATTTAGCTTTTTAATCAGCAGCTCTTTAGTTTGCAGTTGCAGCAATCTGGTTGCTATGGTCCAAATTACCCCATCAACACATACATTTGACAAAAAGATCTTGCATGTGTATCGCAGTAGAATTTTTTTTTGACTATATCCATTTAATGGCCATACACACTAATTACCATGTCCATTTTATAAAATGTAGTTATAAAAGTTATAAAACATTACTGGTAGTTTTAGGGCCATGTTATATGTGTTATTACAGTTTTGCTAATGAAGGTGACATTGCCCTTTAAGCTGTGAGTCACAGTTCTCCCAAGAGATTTACTTACCTTAACTAGTTACAATTGTACTGTTGCTTATCTTAAATTGTTACAAATGTATCTAAGTGGAAAAACTGCATATTCTGGGCTCTCTGTCCAAAAAACCTTTCATTTAATTAGGTTTCATAAACTTGGTATCTTTTTGTGGCATCAGCGCAGGAGGTCAAAGAGAATTTTTTTGTAAAAATCCGGGACTGTGGGATGAGAAAATGGAACAGTTTGGAGGTATGCAGAAACCATACATTGAGTTGAATAAGAGACTGGGAGATGAAAAGGAGAGGGTCTGAATAGAAAGACGAGTAATAAAAGTACATTTGTCAGTGACCCCCATTTGAAAGCTGGAAAAAGCCAGAAGAAAAAGGCAAATAATTCATAATGTTGCTTAGAATTAGCCATCCTATAACTTAAAGGTGGACCATTCTTTAAAGCAAGTGAAATCTGTCAGTGGATCATCGCAAGTGTGTTGGTTGTACACACTGATAAAAATGTTAGGTTGAGAAACTCACAAATTAAGTTTTTAAACAAATAACAGTTAATAATAGCAATAATAATAATAATAATAATCATAATAATAATAATAATAATAAATGCACTTATTAAAGCTAATTGTTAAACACATTTATTAATCAACCATTGGTTTTATGATAGTAGGGCCCCCATTTTACGTTTTCCAGGGGACTAGAAAAAATGGTGCAAAATATGGGAAGATGTAAAAACAGGAAAATGCTGTATGCATTATGTTTATTGGTAAGACCACAAAAAAAGTGTAAAATGAGGGAAAACTTAAATTCAGGGGATGTAAAATTGAGGTTTCATTGTAACTCCCAGTTGTAAATGACCCTGCAGTATTGTAGGGTTGCCACCGGTCTGGTATTTCATTGACCCTGATGGTAAAAACAAATATAGGAAATCCAGTACTTTATTTGACAACCCTAATCCTGAGTTGGAGATATAGTATATGTCACAACATTTCAATTTTGTAACTGAGAAAACAAAAGAATGCGAATGGTGGCTAGAACAGCTGGAGTCCTACGGATGACTTTGCCATTCTATTCTAGCTATAATGAAAGTGCCAAGCTGATCAGACACTGATCAATAAGGATGAATATAGTTTTAATTCTTGCCCCCAATGATTGTATGCCAGCCAGATTTGGATTTTCTTGAATTTATGATTCGTGAAAAATATTCGGTGCAACTGCTTTGAATTAAGTTTCCCACCTTGCAGATAAGGTTTTAAATACTGCCTTATATTCTTATACACTTGTAGTAAATACTGTTCTAAAAGCACTTTTCAGCAGACAGGCATGACCTTTTGTTTGTCAGATGCCAATCTACCCTGGTTGAATCTTGGTCATTATTTATCTGGTCTTTGGTGATTTTCCTCTTGGTAATTGATGAAGCATGGAACCTAGTAATTATGGCTCCCTGTAATCCCCCTAATTGTGAGCAAAGCCTCTTGTTCAAGTGGGCATCAAAGGATTACTTTTCAGTCCATAACATGGTTAGTGAGAAAGGGGAACTGCATTTTTTTATAATTAGTCATTCAATCTTTCACTGAAAAGAGGCGAATGTTTTGTGGTTGGCGGTTAGTGATGTCAGGTCAAGAACATTTGTGGGATTAGTGGTTTGAAATACGGTCTGAAATGTTCTCTTGCATAAAAGAGAATTAATTGGAGACGTGTGTCACTTTATTAACTCGCAAAGCATCTGAGAAATCCTGCAGTGTAGACCTTATGGGTAACGAGATTGTAGCTAAATCAAACAATACTCGTTTTTATTTGTTTTTCAAGGTAAATTAACAAGACACCGCTTTCGTTTCATGTATAGTAGCATCACATAAAAACAAAGGACAGCAGTGGGGGAATGGAATCCTTTAATGTAATAAAAGCTGTTTAAAAAACATGTACAGTGTGACTTTTGCCTTTGTGGATATTTAAAGGGGACCCGTTACCCAAAAAAAATATTCAAAATCCTATTTTATCACATCAGTCAAGCAAAATGAACTTTAATTACACTATATAAATTATTTGAATCTTGTTTCCGTCAGTCTGGGAATTCAAAATGATAGCAAGCAGGCAGCAGCCATTTTGTGGACACTGTTTTAAAGGAAAGCCTTGCATCATCTCAGAATCTTGTTTGTGCACCAGAATGGGGGACCCGATGTCCATTCCCATGTACATTGTGAAATGCAATTTTATTTCTTATTTATTTTCCTGTTTATGACTTTATCTAACAAAGGAATGCTTGCCCCCCCCCCCCGTCTGTGGATGACATAAGCACTTCAGAGTGTGTGACTCCTCATTCTAGTTCTGTATGTCCCAGGAAATAAAAAAAACAAAAGAAATATAGGATAAAATCAAACCAAGATTACACCTTGGGTCCTGCAATTTATGTAGTCATTAACCCTGTGGGTCTTACCAAAACGATCTACAAAGGTAGTGATCTACAAGGTGTAATCTACTGCATTGAATGTCCATGTATGAAACAGTATATAGGCATGACCACACAGATGTTAAAAACTAGGATGCAGCAACACTGTAGTGCCATTAGAACAGCAGACAATAAAAATGAAAAAACTATCTCTACTGTAGCTCAACATTTTAAAAAAGTACACCACATGGATCCATCAAGAATGAAATTCTGGGCCTTGGAGAAGGTGGAAATGGGAATTCGAAAAGGAAACCTTGAACAGGCCCTGTTAAAACGCGAAAGTTATTGGATCTTTAAATTAAATACGGTGTCCCCGAATGGGATAAATGAAAATAATTTATTTACATCATTCATTTAATAAATCCTACATGAAACTGAAAAGTTTTTTAATTTTTATTAATTTTATAAAAACAAGAAAATTTTAGGAGTTCACATGATAAGCTACATTTATGATTTTATGAATTTCATTTAATCAACAATTAATAAACATAATTTTAGGAATAATTCATATATGTAGTCAATAAGAGCAATTAATGTTTTTTTAAAAAAAGTTATAAAAATAAATAATTCAATTAAAAAACAAGTTCAGACTTAATGGTGATCTATATAAATAAATAATAAATGCTCCCCAATGTCCCTGTGTGTATGGAAGCCCTTGATGTGGTAAGATTAATGCAGGATCTGCAAGTAAAGAATTGGAATGAGTAAGGGCGAGCCACAAGGGGTGTCACGTCTGGCGAGATGGCTCCGAGTTGCGGCATGGGTGTCATGGCAACGGCGGCACCAATAGGAGGGAGGTACACGCACTCCTCGCGATAGGTGTAGTGGGAGCGTGTGAGTACGCGCGATCTCGGGGTGAGATCTCGCGAGAACTGATTGACGTGACGCAGGACGCGGAAGTAACTTAAACCTCGCGTCCCATGGAACATTATTATTACGCCTTGACAAAGCTAACATAGTGAAACGCGCGTCGGCGTTTCATTTCCAGATCTGGTTATCTTTTAAAACTATATACTCAACTTGGGGTCAAACAATTTTTGGAGGGTGGTGGAAAGAATCTTTGCTCGGTTCAACTCCTTCTCTTTCTCTGCAATACTAAACTCCCAGGAGACCGTGGAATTGTGGTTTTATAGGATATCGTAGTCTCTCAAATCAGCTTAGGGCTTAGTTAATCACGAGACCACAGTCCCGGTTACTCTGCCTTCTCCATCTTTGTGGTGTCCTAGGGATAGAACAAATTAGGTAGTAGTTTTGGGACAACTCCACCCTCTCTTTTTTCATTTTCCTCCTTTTCTCATGAATTTGAGCAATGATTTAATTAATTTCTTATTTTTATCCTATCTAATGGCAGTCTAGTTATTTAACGAATTTAACCTTACTAATTAGGAAGGACTACTAAATTCATTTAGCACTGTAGCACTTTATAATCTAATATATTCAATATTCTCATTTTAGTCAATCAATTATAATTATTAAAAAATTTTTTTAGCACTACTAGTAATTTAGAAATTGGTGATCAATTTGGTATCACTCTATTAATTGTCTAATAATATTGTGGGAAAGAAGAAATTTGGTCTTTCAAGCTCCTCACTAATAATCCTTGCACTGCACTTTATAATTTATTGCACAGCACTTTATAACAATTTAATAAGTGGCATATTCAAGTGTCTATTCAACTAACTATAAATAAGTGTGTCAATAATACTTTGTGACTGCCTGAGTTTAGTCTGTTCTAGTGGGGGTTCTTTTCTATTCTTTGGATATTGTGAAATTTTTGAATACTGACTGTAGTCAGACCTCCACCGGAATTAGAGGGATAGGAATCAAGGGGTGATTCGTGTTTGTATTTAAGTCCTTATCTATTTTTGTCAGTTCCAGTTCCAGTTCACAAACTCAAAAAAAGATTAGCTAAAAATGGGTTAGGACTCGGCACAATCTGAATCTATAGGGGCCATTTACAGAGACTACAGGAAGGAGTGAAAGAGCAGTAAGAGTCATATGTGATTGGCCCTTATTGCCTTAGTGCACTCTCCCAGTCTGGCTGCCTTAGTGTCCTTTGTCCCCAGGTCTGGCTGCTTTAGTGGCTTAAAGGAAAACTTGACCCCCAAAATGAATATTTAAGTTTATATCATATTAAGTGACATATTAAAGAATCTTACCAAACTAGAATATATATATTGCCCTTTTACATCTCTTGCCGTGAACCACCATTTCATGATGGTCTGTGTGCTGCCTCAGAGATCACCTGACCAGAAATACTACAACTCTAACTTTAACAAGAAGAAGTGACGAAGCAAAAGACAGAACTTTGTCTGTTAATTGTCTCATGTGACCTAACATGCATGGTTTGTTTGATTTGTTTGTGTGCACTGTGAATCCTACAATCCCAGGGGGTGGCCCTTATTTTTTAAAATGGCAATTTACTATTTAGGATTACCCAATGGCACATACCACGAAAAAAGTATATTATTATGAAAATGGTTTATTTACATGAAGCAAGGTTTTACATATGAGCTCTTTAATGTAATATCTTTTTATAGAGACCTACATTGTTTGGGGGTATATTTTCCCTTTAAGTCCCCTGGTGTGGTTGCCTTTGTCCCCCAGTCTGACTTCCATAGTACCCTTAATCCCTCAGTCTGACTTTCTTAGTGCCCTTAGATGCCCAGTCTTTGTGTATGCGTCCTTAGTCCCCTGGTTTGGCTGCCTTAGTGTCCTTAGCTCCCTGGTCTGTCTGACATGGTGCCTTTAGTCCCCCTATCTTGGTGCCCTTAGTCTCTGGGTCTGTCTTTTTTTAATGCACTTTGCCCCCAATCTGGCTGCTTTAGTATCCGTAATCCCCTGGTTTTGCAGCCTAAATGCTAAATGCCTTAATCCCTCAGTCTGCTTTTCTTAGACCCCTTAGTTTTCTGGTCTGGCTGCCTTACCACCTATAACCCTATATTTAATAACCCATAATTAGTGATGGGCGAATTTATTCGCAGGCGCGAATTCACGGCGAATTGGCACGATTCGCTGCCAGCGAATAAATTTGTGAAACGCCCGTGAAAATTTGCCTGAAAAAATTCGCCGGCTTCGAAAAAAACTGACGCCGTCAAAAACGAGACGCCGGCGTCGTTTCGCAAATTTTTCACCATTTTGCGGGAAATTTGTGAATTTTCCGGCGAAGCGAAACCGCGCAAATTCCTTTTAAAGAGGTGACCAGTAAATGCTACCTACTGGTTCGTATAGATAATAAGATCCTTATATTACAGAACCTGCTTATTCTCCCGGTCTGGCATTTTTTTAGTGCCCTAAAGGGGGAAAGTAATTAAAAATTGCAAGCATGTTTAAAGGGTGTTTTTTTTGCGAATGTTTAGTGCTGCTAACAATGTAAAATAATTTGCTGCACATCTTAATGACATGCAAGTTCGGGGATGGGTAGGGGCAGAAAGATGGACATCTACATCATGAATATAATACTGTCGGACACAGGCAATTCTGTATTCATTGTATATTCATCAATACTTTGCCTTCCTTATTGTAAATGATACCTTGTGTCTAACTTGGCATGAACTTGGCTTGACTAGAATGATTTTCCAACTGGGAATAAAAGTAGGTAGTACTGTTTGTGAATGTGCTTTGTGAGCTGACATAGAATCCCGGTATCACCCTTATACTTCTTGTATTGCTGATATCATAGAGAAAGAATTGAAATAGGGAATAAGTAGATGTAGGAGATGTCTTCCTGGATAGAGAGCGTGACAAGATTATGGCACAGCCTTAATGATTCTCACTCATATCGTTGTTTTTAGCTACAAATTAGTTCAAAGAGCTACACTTATAAAGATTTCATGACAGGGTGTAGAGGTACGAGAGGCTGCCACTGAGAATAATCCTGATAAGGATTCTTATCTTGCTGCATAATAACCAGCTCCCTGGTAGACCCAGCATTATTCTAATATGGAGAATCGGTGTGTCTTAAATTATACAATTCAAATTCCTGGTTAGGCCTACATGGAATTTATACTTTCATTCCTGATAAACATGTGAAATCTTTATAATGATTTATGAGAGGTTTTGTCTGGATGGAAAAAAAAGATTTCAGAGTAAGTTTTAGAGAACTTCCTATGCCACTTTGTTTTACACGAAGAAACTTCCTTACATTTTTTTTTTCACTGAAGCAAAAGTTTTCTCCATAGGGGAAAATAAACAGATGATATAACGCAAGCAATGCCATGTAGCACAGTAATAAAATAAAAATGTTACTTTTTAGTATTCTGCTGACATTTGCTTGGATATGGTCTGGCTCAGCTGATGGATCCTGATTGCTCTTCTGTATTGTGCAAGTCTCCAGCTACCCTCTAGTTTGGTTCCGAGGAATGTTTAATACTGAACAGGGTGTCATGTTTGAGGATTAGTGTTGATGCCCTGAGTTTTGCCTAAGGTCTCGGATTAGGATCACTGTAACATTTTGTTCCTTGGTATTTACAAAGCAAATCCTCCCAAAGGATATGTTTATACTCTGCTGTGAACAAAAGTAATTTATCAACATTATTTTTCCCTTTATCTGGTTTGTGTTTATCTTGTTTTGTAGTGTCGTGTTGGATTTACCTGTAAAGGTTAGGGATATTATTATGTTACTATTGTAGCTATAAAGCTCTAGAATTTCCTTCATAAAATATAATGGACGATTTCAATATATTTGCGAGCTTGTTTAGACTTTTACTAGTCTTTTTTCAGCAGCCTTTTTTCTCTTCTTTAAGAAATATTTGATCTGAAAGTATTAGCTTTGTTGTTTATAAAGCCCCACAAATGTACAACTTTAGATTGATGCCTTGGCCTTTTTTCCTTTCCAATAATCTGAATTATTTTCTAATCAGCCTTATATTGTGGCATTTATTATATATTTATGTTCCGTATGTTGTGGGTGGATCCCTGAGCTCAGGTAACCAACAGCAGCACAGAGCATGTGCAGTGAATCAGAAATAAAGAAGAGGGGGAGCTACTGGGGCACAGATCTTTAATGCTAAAGGGTTGTGGTTGCCTTGGGCTGGTTAAGAAGCCCAAAACATAATGTACAACACTTTTGTCCTACTTCTTTAGTTAAGCTTCAGTTCTTCTTTAATATGCCACTCTTCATCTGCCCCCCCTGTGTGGTGATCCCTGCCAACATGTTAAATATGGAGCCCAATGAAAATAAAATGGCCCTCATATGCATGGCCATGCCATGATCTGCCTAGACCCTCTAGAATTGTGCCGAAACTATGCCCACAATCCACCCAAACCATGTCCACTCTTTCAGAAGCCCCACCCCATTTTTGACTCATGAACCACATTTCTCAATCTTGGGATCCCATTCTGCCATAGGTCATTTTACTGTAGTACCCTGACTCAGTACCCTACCGATGAAATCAGGTGATATAGCCTTGATAGTTTAAGCTTTATATAAATGACTTGGCATTATCAAAAAATATCTGCCCAAGTGGATCATTTCAGTTACATAGCACAGATAACCCTGAGAAGGAAACGCTAAGAAGGTGCATTGGAAAAATACTGCATTGGTTTAAACTGAACCTTTTCATCTTAACTTTTAAACCATGATGTCTTTATCTTCTTAATCCTATGTATCATGTTAGTCAAAACTTGACTAACAGTAAATAAATTATTTAAATCTTGTTTTCTTCAGTCTGGGAATTCATAAGGTGCCATTTTCAGACACTGTTATTAAGGCATCCTCTCAAAATCTTGTTTATGTGCCAGAATGGGGAACCTGATTCCCCTGCCCATGCACCGGCTACACAATTAGATGGCAAGGAGAGGGAGGGAATGTATAGGGAACCTTTACCAGATGTGAAATTGGCCTCACAGTTTGAGAAACAGTGACTTAGAAGCATTTAAAATGGTTAAACAGACCAATACAGTATAACATACAGTAGGTGGAACACATTAAAGACAGCTGAAAAGGTTTATTGCTTGCTTTCAAAGCTCAGGTTAAATCGCATAACCTTTGAAGGAACTGTTTTTATAATAGGCAGGTAATGCAGCCACCATTTCTAAATAGAAACACATTCATTATACTTTAACGCAAATAGTTGTTGACTACTTGTTGAACATGGGTATTGCTCAGGATTAGGGATGGGCGATTTTTTTCTCCTTGTTTCGCCATGGAAATGACGCCCATAGACTTATAAGGCGGTGTGCATCAAAAAAAAAAAGACGCAAGTCCAAAAAAATTTCGCCGCTTGACAAAATTTTTTTGCCGCCCATAGACTATAATGTGCGTCGGCGACAATTCACTGGTGGCGAAATTTTGGAGAAACGAAACGGCTCAAATTCGCCCATCCCTACTCAGGATGTACAGAATTATAAATGGAGTGCAGTTCAATGTATTGCATGTAATAAAGATGGTTCTAGTTATATAAGTTCGCTGTTGCATATATATGGTTACCTTCTAATTTCATCTTCTTAATAAGGTTGGATAGGATTCACCTACAGGTTGCAGGTTATGACAGTTTGAATTCATTTCTGGGAGTTTTAGGGCCATGTTTTATGTATTAGAACAGTTTTGCTAATGAAAGTGAATTGCCCTTTAAGCTGTGAGTCTCTGTTCTCCCTAGAGACTTGCTTATCTTTACTAGTTACAATTGTATCTTTGCTTATCTTAAATGATGCCCCCTCCCCCCAAAAAAATCTTCATAGGGGCCCAAGTACAGCAGTATATGCCCGGGCCCCTGCCTGCCCACTCTTTGCCTCCAACCCACTCCTCACTTCCCACTAGATTCTCCAGTAGGGTTGTCACCTTTCCCTGCCGCTAACTCCATGTGGGGTGATGATGTCAGGGGATAGGGCGGTGACATCGCAGAGGTGGGTGACAGTAACGGAACTTGGTGGGGGCGGGCCCTGGTGCGGGCCGTGCAGCCGGGCCCGCCCCCACCCTTGTCTGCGTGATTTTTCTCTGACGCTGCAGCGTGCGCGATCTACCGGGGGGCCCTGCGGGGGTGTGGGCGTTGGCCCAGTTGCACTCCCTGCTCCCCTGGTAGTTACGCCCCTGGTGGGTGATGATGTCATGTGTCATGTGAAATGCTATGATGTGACTGTGGTGGTTAGTAACATACACCAAAGATAATTTTCTTTGTGACCTTTTGCCCAGTTTAAATCTCAACCCAAAGTGATTCTACCCCCTTCCTAATTGCCATCCGTGGTTATTTCTTTAGAGAATGGCATTAATTCAGGTTTTACATAAAGACAAACTCCTCCACCCTTTTTAATTCCTCTGCCCCTTCTAAAAAGGATGTTCTGCTCTACCTTTTTTCAAAGCCCTTCTTGTCTCTGATACCAGCCACTATTAAGAACATGTATACCAGGGGTGTATTTGACTGCTATAAGCCTATCCTGAGTCTTTGAATTTAGCCAAATCTCAGCCCTACAGCAGTGAGATTTGGCGGAATACAGAGATACTGTACATTTGATGCATCCTTCTTTTTCTAACATGGCTTTTGCAACTGCTGATGCACAGTGCCATGCCTGTCCGCCTGTATGCCAGTCATTCTGATTTGTATATATTCAAGCCATACATAAATACCCCACATTTCCCAAAACAGGGCTTTTTAATAGAAGTTGTTACTTTCATTTTTATTTATTTATTTGTGACTTGATATTCACGCTAAAAAGCCTTGTAAGTTTCTTTTTCACTTTCACATCAACATCCTATTTTCCATTGTACAGACGTAGGCACCATTTTCTTTTTACATACTTACGGGGACATGCTTCACGTGTTCCTTTTTTTATGTGCCAATCAATAAGTTCAATTATGGCCTGAGAAGTTGAAAAGAAAAGTATCCCAGTAACAAGTGAAACGTCATGGTTTTTGGCAGGTGTTTTGTTGTGTATAACAGAACATTTGACTCTGAAATACAGATGTTATGTATGCCGAATTTAGAGGAGTTTCTGCATTATTTCTGTCCATTTAAATATAAAATGTTATTGTCAAATTTATTATGAAATGAACAGAAAGTACAAAAAAAATCAATTATTATTCTGCAATGTGTCACTGTTAAAGAGGCCATTCGAGGCATGCTGTGGCAATTGGTATGACAAAGGGAGCAGTGCATTGTACAACCTTTTGTGACTTTATTTTTACCTAAAATGATTTCAGTAGACTGCATTGGTTTTATTGAAACTTGGTCAGTGTTTCAGATTTAACGGTTTCTTTTCCATGGTGGACCAATTGCAAATTGTATTTGTATTTATTGCTTTACATTACACAAACTTATGATAAATTAACCACCAAAACAGCCCAACATTATTATAACAAATGAGTAGCATCTTTGCATGTTTAAAACACTAGCTGCTGAAGGCTGCATACAACAAGTAGCAATAGCTTACTATAAAATAACAGTGCCCCTCTTAACCAACCCCTTCTCCAGCCTAAGGCTAAGCCTCCATGATCTATTTCCTGGCTTACTGTGCCTCCTTCCCCTAAGTAGAGCAGCCCGCTATACCACAGCTGTGACACTATGGGGCAAATTTACTTACTTTCGAAGTTGGATTTTCCACCCGAAAACTTTTCAGATTTTTGCCCTGAAAACCACAGAATCTTCATATTGCTGCAAGAAACCCATCGCAGATCAAAATATCTTTGGGACTTCTCCCATTGCCTTATATGCAACCTCAGCAGGTGTGAGGTGCCGGATTTTAGATTCTGACTTTTTCCGTCCTCGGGGTATAATAATCCCGAAAATGTTTTTTTTTTCCACTAAAAAGTCAGATTTTATACTTAAAAAACAAATTTTTTTGGGGTTTTTGGCATTCGGAGTTTACTAAATAACCCCCTTAATGTTCCCTTCCATGGGATTTTCAGATTTTATAATCACTTTTCCCAGCACTACACATGAATAATCCATGAGTGTATCTGAGAGTATTAACACCTATATTAATGTAAACATTTGAAGGTGCGATAGTCCTCACAGCTTGCTTTAAAAAAAGTGATTTTTTTTATACCTTTTTGGTAATAAGCCAGTAATGGACCACTTCTCACTTCTGCTTTATACAAGGTGACATAAGAGAATGAGCATCTAGTTCAGGGTGACCTAATTATGACAAGTGACAAGTCTTTTTTCCGGCATGAGTTTTCTGCAATTTCAATAACGCTGATTTGGCAGTTTGGTTCACTGTTCTAAGAATATTTATTTCTCAAATTTTAAGGGGCACATTTACTAAGCTCTAGTGAAGGATTCGAAGTAAAAAATCTTCGAATTTCGAAGTATTTTTTTGGGTACTTCTACCATCGAATAGGCTACTACGACCTTCGACTACGACTAAAAATCATTCGACTATTCGAAGTACTGTCTCTTTAAAAAAAACTTCGACTACATACTTCGGCAGTTTAAACTTACCGAGGTACAATGTTAGCCTATGGGGACCTTCATCAGTTTTATAAGGTTTTTTTGATCGAAGGAAAATCCTTCAATAGATCGATTAAAATCCTTCGAAATGATTTTTCCTTCGATCGATCGATCATAGGATTTGCGGTAAATCCTTCGAATTCGATATTCAATTTCGTAGGATTTTACTTCGAGGGTTTATTAACCCTCGATATTCGACCCTTAGTAAATGTGCCCCTAGATGTATCTCTGGGATAGCATATGTTCTGTTACCATCATGTACTTGATTTAGTAATTATCCCATATAATTTTATAGGACCTATTTACTGATTGCTGTTTGAAAGAAGAAATATTTTAGGGGTTATTTAAGACCTCCAAGGCAGGTAGTAAGAAAAGGGTTAGCATGTGTCCACGTGAATCTGTGGTTTGTACCTTGTGCCTGATTTTTTTTATCTGAAGTGTACAGTGTGTTGTCCGTGATCCTAGCAAAGCTGTATGAATGTATATTTAATGTTCACATGATATATATATATATATATATATATATATATATATATATATATATATATACATGACCAAGAACTTGAGTGCTGTGTTTCAAGAAGATGGATTATTCATACTGGCCGGTGGAGATCGGGTCCACAGGTATGGTATTAGTTATCTGGAAATCCTTTTATTCAGACACATCAGAAGAATAGGAAGGCCATCTGCCATAGACTCAATTTGAAAAAAAGAATTCACGTTTTTTTGTATGTGATAATTAAACAGTATCTTCTACTTGATCCAAACTAAGATATAATGAATCCATACTGAAGACAAAACATCCCTATTGGGTTTATTTCATGTTTAAATAATTTTCGATGGTGATCCAAATGATGGAAAAACCCTTATCCAGAAAACCCCCCGGTCACGAGAGTTCTGGATAATAGGTCCCATACCTGTACTATTTTTTCTATAAAACTGTGCTGTGTCAAACCCTGTGAATAGTGCCCTTTGTGTGTGTGTATATATTACATTTCAGCCTTTTTTCTCAGTGAGTCAGCAAAGTCTAAGGGATAAGAAGCATGAATTATTGATGGCATGGGAGTTGAGTGTGTTTGTGAGTACCCATCTGGTTTTTATGTGCTGCTGGAGTGCTGTTTGTATTTGTGAAATGCTTCATGTCAACATTCCCATGCATGAATAAATACTAAGTCAATAATGCAATTATTATAGCTTTACCTAATTTAACCCATGCAATATGCCCCAGGTTGCAACTTACTGGTAATGATATGATCAAGGTATACTTAGGAGAGTTACACTAGGGGTGGGTTTCTCTACTAGTGTGATTCCTTTTCACGTTTCTCATGTGCAATGTGTATGCATAACACTCATTTCTAAGCCTTTAAAATAAGTAGTTATGCTCTAAGCTTGTTAAAATTATGTTTTTCTGTTGAATCTTTTGATAGCTGATTATCCCTTGATGAATATATCTCTACAAAATGTAAATGCAAATTGCAATAAGGTAATAATAGTTTTCTTTAAAATGTTCTCCCTTCATGTCGTTACCAAAGAAACTTTAAAAGTGAAAAGTAGGCGGCTGTTTCAGAAGAAATTGTAGAAATAGTTGTTGAATGCGACCTGTCACCCAGACATTAAAAGCTTTTTCATTTTACAAGTTTTGTATTGTTTTTTTAAACTTCCATGCCTATAAAAACATTAAAAAATCTTAGATGTTGGCCCCTTAACAGCCCATGAAGTGGAGGTGAAATGGGGTCAGAGAAGGGGCAGGGCTATGATGAGATGAAGGTAGGGTTATGATACAAATTGGGATGCTGGTGGCCAAAGGGGAGGAAGAGTTGGGAAAAAAGTGGTTGAAGGAGGTAACGGATAGGATGGACAGGGGAGTAGGGAGTAGAATTGGGGTGGATGATGGGTGAGCCAGAGGCAGAAGAAATAGGGATTGCCAATTTGCTTTCACTCTCATTGCACTTTCTTAATGTCACTGTCCTCCTCACATGCCCTCTCCTCCTTACTGTCTATAATTGTATAGCCTATGCATGTGCATTAGGTCCCCCTTTCTGGTGCATACATTAGATTTTGGAAAGGTACAAAGCTTATCTTGGTAACAGTTTCCACCAATATCGGCTGCCTGTATGCTCTAATTGTGGATCCCAAAAGAATGAAGATTTGAAACATTTATATAGTGCAAGTATAATTTATTTTGCTTGACTAACATGATATCATATTATTTATTTCTTAGGATGATAGGTCCCCTTCAAATGTGCTTGGGAACAACTGCATTCAGTTTCCACCACATGTCCACCTAAAGGGCCCCATACACAGGCCGATAAAAGCTGATGACAGACCAAGTCGGCAGCTTATTGGGCCATGTGTGGGGCCATCCCACAGGCGTCCCCGATGGATATCTGGCCGAAAGTCGGGCACATGCCGATCAGGGCAGGATAAAAATGTTAGGGGTAAATCTTTGTTGATGCGGTCCCACGATCAGACCGCTCGTATAGCCTCCATTCTGATTGGATCAGCTTGATATCGCCCACCTCAATGTGGGCATATCAGGGAGAGATCTGCTCGTTGGGCGACATCGGCAAACTAACAGATCTCCCTGTGTATGGCCACTTTAGTCTTTATATTTACAAGCTGCTCAACAAATGGTCCATTTCATGTGGTGGCCAAGCAGCGAATCTCAGTGCTCATCTTTATTACTCATCAGGACATTTTTAAGAGGAGAACGACCTTACTAACAACACAAGTCCTTCCTTGTAGCAGCTGGGTCACCTAAGCAGTTGAAATTATTAATTTTCTGCAGTATAATTCTAATGATTATTTAGACTTTTCTAAATATGCTTTTTTCAATACTAAATTCTTATATAATACACAAGAGCCATGAATATCCTGTAATTTATATCCTTATAATACACAAAAGCTATGAATATCTTGTAAATTATATCCTTATAAACAGTGAGTCCTGATGTCATCAGTTATAAACGGTGAGTTCTGATGTCATTTCTGTCACATGACTCACTGAAATTTGTGTATTATAATAAAAATAGTACCCCCAGTTGTAAAATATGAGGATATTAGAAGTTACCTCGGAGTTCCATGACCATATAAAAACACTCGGCCATCGGCCTCGTGTTTTTATATGGTCATAAAACTCCTCGGTAACTTATAATATCCTTATATTTTATAAGAGGGGGTACTTTATTCACTATATATTCAATATGGCTTTTCCATTTGTATGTTATAAAATAAAATGTAAAACTAAAGGGTTGCATAAGCAAGTCTGCTTGTTGTTTACCCCTTGAATACATTTCAATCAACTTGTAAACCATATTAGAATTCATGTTTGTACTGCAATTTAATTTTTCTGAGGCAATAATCACGATTGCAATTCAAAGACTCTAGAACTCAAATTTTTTAGATCAATTAAGCGCAAATAAAATTGGCATGTAAAAGTCAATGGAAGTTGTATTAGCAACATTTTAAGATATTTTTACATTTCAGTTTTCAAGATTAATTCAAAATTCCTCGTAGAAAAGGATAGGCATAATGTGGTGTGCTTTTTGCATGATTGAGTTTTTGAAATTCTATTTTTCAATAAATAAATAAATAAATAAAGAACTCAAATTAGAAAATTAGATTTTTCATAATTTTGCCTCCCTATGTCATAATAGTGTTACATTATTATCATTGAATTATCCCATTGAGTCTAAAATGTTTATAATTTGTGGTCATTTTGAGTCAGTTTTTTTGTTACAAGAAGCAGGGTATAAAGTACAAAAAAACAGTTGCAGCTGCTTTCTGAATGATCAATGAGTACCCATAGTGCTCTAGCAAATGCATCTGGGTCATTACTAAAGGAGACGCCTTGAGTATTTTATTGTATGATATCAATTACTGTATATCAATAGAATATCAATTTTCAAGCCACTTTAAATAATTTATTTATAATTTAATTGTTTCTCATTTTCAATTACTGTTGTGTACAAATTAAAGATATTGCAAAGTTTTAAGAGAAAATGTCACTGTATTAAATGTAGCATTATTTACTCACTCTAAACAGTGGGATTGCCGACTTTTTGGTCCTTTCTCATAGTTCAAAGTGGACCTGTCACCCAGACACATAAAGCTGTATAATAAAAGTCCTTTTCAAATTAAACATTAAATCCAAATTCTATTTTAATTAAAGCATTCATAGCTGTTGTAAGCTCAATTTAAAATCTCAGCTGTCAATCAAATACTGTCTGCCCCTCCTTTATGCTTTAGTTATAGAGGCAGGGCAGGCAATTACTTTCACTTTCCATTCAGCACTTCCTACAAGCCACTGCTCTCCACACCTTCCCCCATTCTCTTCACTGTTTAATTGTGTAACCAGGGCATGGGGACTGACATCAGGTTCCCCATTGTGGTGCACAAACAAAATTTTGAGATGATGCAAGGCTTGTCTTAATAATAGTGTCCACAAAATGGCTCCTGCCTGCTTGCTATAATTATGAATCCCAGACTGAAGGAAACAAGATTCAAATAATTTATATAGTGTAATTAAAGTTTATTTTGCTTGACTAATGTGATAAAAAAGGATTTTGAATATTTTGTTTTGGTTGATGGGTCCCCTTTAAGAACCCCTGTGTAAATGAACCTCCGAATTTACAGTAGGTAAGCCAAACACAGATTAAAGTAAAGTTTAGAAATAAACTAGCTAATATTCTGTTTGTTTGTTTATTTATTTATTTTTTTGTTTTTGAGACAAGCAGTGTTATATGTCTGGTAATTATCTCAGTTTTAAAAAAACAAAATTCAAATAAAAAGGATAAAAAGGAACATGCTGGCACAGATGTACATTCTCACTTTCATGTGATAGTTTATCCATTTATTTTGCCTTATTTCCTTACACCAGCTGAGAGGTGGCAAAATACTTATCTTTTCACATAAAACAAGTGTAACATCACTTCTGAAGTGCAAAGCAACATTTTGTTAAAATAAAGTTGCATTTTCTAGCAAGAATACTTAATGTTTTGTAGCGAACCTACCAAAAGAGGAGGGGGCACCTCCCTGGATCCACCAGTCTCTGCACATTAACAAATTACTGTTTACGAAAATAAACTGGAAACTGATTTCATAAGTGCCTGTGTTTTAAGAGCTACAGTATACCTATACTTTCTAAACTTAGGCATCAACATCCAGCAACATCTGATTTTAAACAGTAGTAATCATGATTCCTTGACCATGCAGCAGATTGTGCAAGTTGACAGCGTCACTTGATTTGAGGGGACACTTATCTGCTTCCTTAGTTATTATCCAAATGGCTGAATAGCTGATAAAGTTATTTTTTATATATCTATAAATTTGTTACAAGGTAAACAAGGACCTCGTCAAATATCAGGCCTCAAAGGGTAAAAAACTTATGGAGACCCTACAGGACACTTCTTGACAGATTTAAGCTCCACTAGAACATCTCCTTTCTACTCCCAAACTAAAGTTTCTGTGTGTAAAGCTAGTTCTCTTATATAATGGTTATTATCTCCAGGGAAAAGTTACCAGTGTCACAGTGAACTTTGGAAAGTGATTACTGTGAAGATGAGTTCCTTTTTTTTTTATTATGACAATACCTAGTATTACAGAATACAGTAATTGCATGCTCTAGCAGAGGCAGTATGTTGGAAAATGATGTATGCTTTGTAATATGTCTTCCTATAGGCTCATAGAAAAATCTTTACATACATATGTGCACACTAATGTTAATCTTAGTGCTATTTAGAGTTCTTTAAAAGGATCAGAATAGAGAGGAAGTGGCGGGCCGGGTGCGGGTTTGAAGGGGCCGGGTTAGGGTCAGTGCGGGTCGATAATTCCTCAACCAGAACACCACTATTGTGTAGGCCTGGGTGTAGTCACATGGAGTGGATTTCTTCATGGAAAGGACCAAGTATGCATTTTAGCACCAAAATCTATTCAATGTGGCTGCACCCGGATCATGGCAATGACTGATGCCAGCCTAGAGGTGTAGGGACGGTTATCCTCAGGCTTAGAGTCAGAATTCGGTTCAGGATACATTTACCTTAGGTATTAATAGCTTATGCACAGAGCAAAAATACATTTAAATAGAACTGAAATATAACTGAATTTGAAGCACGTAGGCTAAAGGATTTAACTGCATTTTACATTCCCTTCTGCCTTGAGAGATGGGCATTAGATAGAGCTTTCCCAGTCCTCTGTTTAAGCTTAATGATATTCTGCTCTTGCAAAAAGAAAAGTGAATGGCTGTACAGTTCCTTTGACCATTTGTAAAACTGATTATTTTTTTCCATATGTGCCGAGATTAGCTTTTTTATGATTGTTTGATCTCGGTAAAGCTAGAGATTTCACATGTTCAGATACATTAATAAGACTGGGTGACAGAAAGTTTAACGTTGCAACGAGATCAAAATATTTATGATCCTTTTCAGACATCTACTGTACATCTGCGGAGCCACATTGATGTTTTTCTAAAATGCAAGTTAGCTTTCTTATTATGTTAATACAGTTTTAGAGTTAATATTCTTGTAGGGGTCTGGTAAATTAGCCACCCCTAATAATATTGGCTGGCAATCCCCAGTGGTATAGATGCCTAAATGGATCCTAACAGGGGACCTATTTCATTATTCTGCTTTAAAGTACAAGGAAAGTTAAACTAAATAAAGAGCTAGAAACGTTGTAGATTATGTTTTGGGCTTATGTACCAGCCGAAGGCAACCACAACCCTTTAGCAGTAAAGATCTGAGTCTCCAAAGATGCCCCAGTAGCTCCCCATCTTTTTTTTTTTTTTTTTTTTGCTGATTCACTGTACATGTTCTGTGCTGATGTCACTTACTGAGCTTAGGTACTGACTCAAAATATACAGCACACATAGAATATAAATGTCACAATATAAGGCTTAGTAATTAATACAGATAATTACTACATGACAGTACAGAAACCAGTGCAACTAGCATCAGAATGTAATAATCATCCCTGTAGCATCAGCTATTTTTGCTGGATAATTTGTGACGACCCCTAAGCTTAGTTACTCAACAGCTGCTCAGAGCCCACTGAGCATGTGAGTGTCGCAGACATTTTCTAAGATGGTGACCCCCTGAGATAAGTTTTAAGTCCTGGATCATTGCTGCTATTGAGAAGCTGAAACTCTAGGCTGTTGCAATAAGTTCAGTATATAAAACATGGCATTTTTAGGTTTCATTTTTAGGGTTTAGTTCTCCTTTAAGCTATGCCCTTGGTGTTCACATAGTAACCAGTATATGGCACTGTGCTAAAGTATAAAACCCTTGGCAGCCATGCGCTCTGGGTCCATCTTGTGCTGACTCTAGCCTGAGCAGGCAGACAGAGCTTGAGTGGAACCTAGACAGTTCAGGTCTAGTAAGGATAGGATACTCACCATAAAAGGTCACTCTAGGACAGGCTATTTAGGTGAGCAGCCTAAGGCTCCGGCGAGGAGATTAAGATCCCAGGTACTAATTGCCCAGAAGTAGGGACTAAGTCTACAGACTTAGGGATAAAGTGATTCCCCTGGGTTCCACTTAGGGAAAAGGCTGAAAGCTGGGTGTACTTTCATTGCTGCTGTACATGTTCTCTTCCCTGAGGGGACTGATACTGACCACTGGTGCATGTGAGTATATGACTATCCACGTTTGATCCTGTTTGCTCTTATGTACACTCCATTGAGGAGGATTATTATTGTTCAATAAATATGTTTATTGGTTAAGTTATAAGACCCACTGGTGCCCAATTATTGCACCCTGTATCTAGTTACAGTTACTAGCTACACCCTGCCTCCACATCGTTTGCGAGGGCTTACTCCCTAAGATTTTTTTTTTTTTAAATGAATCAATTAATAGTGCTGCTCCAGCAGAATTCTGCACTGAAATCCATTTCTCAATTCTTGGGGCAGCTGGGAAATTCACAAAATGTCTAGCCCCATGTCAGATTTCAAAACTGAATATAAAAAAATCTGTTTGCTCTTTTGAGAAATGGATTTCAGTGCAGAATTCTGCTGGAGTAGCACTATCCTGTCATGTTTTCCGATGACAGGATCCCTTTAAGGTCTCATTCGGAGCACAGTATTGGGAGTAGAGCTCATAGTTAGAGAATGGTGCGCACTCAATTTACTATAGTGCTACATTCTACTTAAATCATTTTGCCCGTGATTTTATTTTTAGGGGAGGAGACGGGAGGAGAAAGGGAAGGGCACAGGGAGGGGACTGGCGGAGAAGGAGGTGGGGGGAGGAGAAGCAGATGATGGGGGCAAGTGGAGTTGTTATGAGGAAACCCGTTATCCAGAAAGCTCCAAATTACGGAAAGTCCTTCTCACATAGACTCCATTTTATCCAGATATCCTAATTATCTGTAATAATCAAACTGTTCTTTGTACTTGATCCAAACCTATATATTATTAATCTTAATTGAAATCAAAACCAGTTTATTTAATGTTCCATTATTTTCTAGTAGACTTAAGGTATGAAGATCCAAATTACGGAAAGATCCAATATCTGGAAAACCCCAGGGGCCCGAACATTCTGGATAACAGGTCCCATACTTGGACCACAAAGACACTCGGATGTTACAGTGGTTTAAAGCAAATATTTAAACAAGTGTAAACTTCTCCCTTTAAACTTTAGTCTCCCATAATTGATTTTATTCAACCTCTTTGTATTATCAGAAGGAAATACTTTTTATAGCTCCTTGTACTCTGGCAGCGAGACAAGATATGAAGGCGCAGCATGCACCTGCCAACATGATGTCAATGGAGGAATGGGAAAAGCTGAAACATAATTGCTACTGCTATCATATGCAATGCAAATTGGTTAACAAAAAACAATAAACTAAGATCACTGAAATAATCTTCTCATTCCTTCCATTACTGAAAATATACAGGACTGAATTTTAATAAAGGGGCCTGGTTTCTCTTCATCTCTGCATCTTTTATTAAATAGATAATGCATAATGATGTAAACTGGATTTTCACTGTTATTAAGAGGAACTGGGGGAAAGATAATTTGTTAATGACCGATTAGTATTGTGGCCTGAGAGGTATATATGTGTGAGGATGATGGGGGGGGGGGTCTTGGTGCTCTGATATACATTACCATTTGGGTAATATGACTGCTTTCCTCTGCATACCTCTTGTATAAATGCTCTGCCAGTAGTGTAGCCAGTAGCTTTTTAAGAGTGGAGCGGGGTGGGGGGGGGGCATCAGCAGCAGCCCCAGGATCTGACAGCCAGGATGGGGCACCCAAAGTCAAGGCAGGGAGCAGGCCTGAGTTGTCAGGAGGCTGGGACCCACCAAGGTTTTTTCCCTGTGCCTCACCAGTGCAGTCCGATCCTGGAGGTTGTTATTTAACTGATATTTTATTGAAATTATACAATATAAAGCAAATTTGTCAAAATTCTTTAGCTTAGCAGAAAACATGGGTAGTGTAGTGCAGTAATAAAAGAGGAGCACAGAGGAACTTTCATAGCCAGACACATGGACTGACAGTTTCACTCAACCACCCGCTCAGTCTCTCCCCAAAATCGTACGGCAGAAGAAAACTTTATGGAGGAACACTATAGAAGCCGGTAGGACTTTGCTTTGTATCAAAATCAATGGAAACACCTTGGAAGAAAAACACATAGGGCCAAATTTACTAAAGGGCGTAGTGACTAACGCTGGCGAAAATTCGACATTTCGGTACTTCGCCAATTTACTAACTATCGCTGGCGTAACTTCGCTAGCGAAGGAGATGGACTCTAGCGGTACTTCGCTCCCTAACGTCTGGCAAATTTGCTCTCTGGCGAATGAATATAACTACGCAAATTCACTAAGATGCGGATTTTACTGAACGTTACCTCTTGCGCCAAACTTGCCTTCTCCACCTCAGACCAGGCGAAGTGCAATAGAGTAGATAGGAGTTCCTCAAAATTTAGTTGAAAAATTTTCTAAGTCCCAAAAAACGCTGGCCTCTTTTCCTTTTTTCAGGGTGATAGGCTGCAAAAGAGCAGAAAAAGTTTTTGGGGTAACCAGCTTCCCCCCTACATTTCCTAACATATGGCACCTAAACTATACACTGGGCTCATGTGTAGGGCAATATAACAACTCTATTTTATTTTATTAAGGTTTCCCGGGCTTGTGTAGTGTAATATATTTGCTGCGGAAGCTGCGTTCAGGGTATTCGTCACCCTGAACGCAGCTTCCGATTTTAGTGAATTAGAGTTGTCCTGGCGAATCTACGCCTGTTGAAGTGTTGCGCTGTGAGCGGAGCCGTCGCTAGCAAAATTTTGGAGGTTAGTAAATTTGCTTACTGTTATGGTGAATGTCATGGTTTTTGAATGATTCTGTCCTTCTATGATGCTTGTCCCTATACTGTACGTAGCTAGCGGATATATTTGCTGTTAAAACTAAGACCTAATAATAAGTTGAAATAGATCAATAGTAAAATTTATGAAGCGCATTTTGCTTGTATAAAATCCAAAACAAATAGAGAGTGTAATGTGCTGATGCAGGAGATATGAGTTTCAAGGTTTGTTGGGAATAATGTTCGTTAGCCTGGTAATTGAAGTTAAAAGGCTCTCGTCAATTGATTCCCACCAATTGTTTCTTTGCTGCAAACAAGTCTTTAGATTTGGGCTTTCTGTCTTATAGTGCTCTCTTTGCAGGTCTCTTGAGCTTTGCTTCATCATTTGTTTGCTGCATTTTTTCATGTTCATTATATTAATCTTGCCACATTTGCCCTGTTAACAAGCACGTCAATTGGAAAACATTGATTTTAAATCTCTCTCTAATGAGGTGAAAGAGTAAAATGCTTTTGCATATTTTTATGATATATATATTTTTTTTATTATTATATTATTTTACAGGTATGGGATCCGTTATCTGGAAACCCATTATCCAGAAAGCTCTGACTTATGGAAAGGATGTCTCCCATAGACTCCATTGTAATCAAATAAACATTTAAATGACTTCCTTTTTCTCTGTAATAATAAAACAGTAACTTGTACTTGATCCAAACTAAGGGTAGAATTTAACGGGCGATTTCGTCGCAATCCTGCGTGCTTCGTAAAAACACAGGCGTCCTGTCGGATGCGGACAGAAATAAGGTAAGTAATAGCATTGTTGGATGGTGTTGCAGCATTCATCCAACGCGACACGACTGTCGGATGCAGACGCAGCCTGGATCGCCTGGATCCGACAGTCGCGTTGCCTTGGATCAACGATGCAACACCATCCGAAAATGCTATTACTTACCTTATTTCTGTCCACATCCGTCGTGACGCCTGTGTTTTTGCGCAGCACGTCGGATCACGCTGAAATCGCCCGTGGAGTTCTACCCTTAGATATAATTCCTTACTGGAAGCAAAACCGGCTTATTGGATTTATTTCATGTTTACATGATCTTATAGTAGACTAAAGGGTATGAAGATCCAAATTATAAAAAGATCCATTATCCGGAAAACCCCAGGTCCTGAGCATTTTGGATAACAGGTCCCATGCCTGTACTGTCTGTGCCAGTGGATTACACCAAAAATTACATTTTGCAGGGGTTATTAATTAAAGTCTGAATGCTAAAAACTTGAAAAATTTTAGGGTTTTTTTTACTATAAAATCTGAATTTTTAGTGGAAAAAAACCTCAAATTTTTCACGCTTTTTTTATACCCCAAGGCTGCAAATAGTCAGAACATGAAAATCCGCCATCTCAGACCTGTCGATGTTGTATATATGTCAAAAGGAGAGGTCATTATCTTATCTGGAAGTTCCTGTGGTCTGAGCTGGAATAAGCCTGACTTTTTTTGGCTTTTCGGGGAAAAATCCCCAAAATTCTGGCTTTTCAGAAAAAAGGCAGAAAAAATTGAGCGATACTGGAACAAAATCTGAAAAAAATCATACACTTCAGATTTTTAATATATGTTCGATTTTTTTCCCCAATCCAGTTAAACCAAGCTTTTTTAATAATAATAAATCATGGATTCTAGTTTGGTCGAACTTTTTTAAATTAAACAATCAGAAAAATTCGGATTTTGATAAGTAATCCCCTGTGTGTTTACGGGTCTGCTGATTTGTATCATTTGCCATGCTTTTGGTTCTTGCTTTTCAGTGATTTGTTATTCTTACTGTGCATTTTCCCTAGAGCTACACATGTTTTTGTAACACCCTGAGAAGTGATTTGGCCTCATTACATAAATATTTATGGTAGATCTTAGCTGTGTTTTCCAGAATCAAAGCTTACTCTGGACATGATATTGATTGCTGAGATCATTCAGAATCATAGTAAGTTCAGCTATGGCAGTCACAACAAGGTCCGTCTTTTTGATTTGTGTATTGACAGAGCAGTCAGAATTCCATTGGATTTGACAGGAGGTTGCCACCTTAGTTGTTTAGGTGTCGCAAACACTTTCCTATTCACCATACATAGGGTCATAAGAATAGAAACATATGTTATATACACTCTAGGAAAATCTAGCAGAAAGGAGAACAATGAATTTATCCATGTGGAAGCAGAATATCTAGATTTTTGCACTAGTTTTATCAACAGGTGACGACAATCATTTTATTCTAATGTTTTTTTTTTCATACATTTTGCCCATAGTGACTTTCATTGTGGACCTTGGCAGTAGACTTTTCAGGCATGTGCTGCACTGTCATTGTGGTGCGATGTTAACACAGAAGATGGGTGCCAGTACTTATCCAGAATGTAACTTTTATTATATTAAGTCAGATAGTAGCACAATACCCCCAGTTTTGTACCATCCTATCAAACTAAACGCTGCTCTGTTTATTTCATCTTGCTCTCTCTATTGTCTGACCCTTCAGGGGGGTCTATGGAGTTTCTCTAATAAGGGCACCTATGTAACATTTTGTGATATTACATAGGATTTGTCTTGGCCTGAAAAGTTTCTGCCCATCCAGCGCCGGATTTCATTGCCGGCTGCCCCTAGGCCGGGCGGTCCGACCAGGCAGCCGCGCGGTCCTAGCGCCCACCTACACCTCCCCTTCCCAGCGCGCCGGCGAGAAAATGCCGGCGCAGCTGCTGTAATTGAATGGGGACGCACACATCCCCATAATGCGGCTGGGCGGCATACCGCCCCTATTTTTTGCCGCCCTAGGCCCGGGCCTATGCGGCCTTGCCGGGCTTGTACCCATCCACTTACAAGCACTAATGGGGTTATGTAATAAAAGTAGGGTTGCCATCTGTCCAGATTTGACCCGGACTGCCTGGTTTTCAGAAGGGTTGCCCGGGTCAAGACAGTCTGCCCAATTTTACAAATAAGGAAGCCAATCGTCATAGCCCTGCCCCTTTAACATAGCTCACTCCACCTGCAGTTACACAGGCTCGCCCCTCTGACATCAGGGGGCATACCCCCTGCCCAGATCGTGGGCCACGGAAAGGTGGCAACCCTAAATAAAAGGCAGTCTGCCCAATTTTCCAAATAAGGAAGCCAATCGCTGATCGCCACGTCATAGCCCTGCCCCTGTGACATAGCTCACTCCACCTGCATTTACACAGGCCCATCCCTCTGACATAAGGGGGCACGCCCCCTGCCCCGATTGTGAGCCACGGAAAGGTGGCAACCCTAAATAAAAGGCAGTAAACCATAGGATCCTATCAACAAGTAGAAATTACTAGTCGCCTCTTTAAAAGTTAAAATCTCATTGGTTGCTATGGGTTGCTGGTTCTGGGCAAACTTAGTGCCTTTTATTACACATGGGGTAAATGTTTTAGCCTCCCTAGAGCTACCTGTACTAGCAGTTGCAATTAAGCCCTATGGTCAGGGTTATGTTCAGTTTCTAAGGGTTCTCCCATCAATGAAACGCCATTCAAGGCGATGCAAATCATTTGATTTGATTTCATATAACCAAGGGCAGTTTAAGAATAATAAATATTTCTGTTAAAGGTAAACCAACTAGAGTTTTCCATTCACCCCGATCATATTTCAAAGAAGGCAAATATCATTATAGCTGCATTGGTATTATAGAAAAAAAAAACTTTAATCTTCATGATAGATCTGACCTTTACTTAGCGTTTCCAAGTATTAAAAACTTTATGATTGCCAATTCTAGGATTTGCTTGCAATAAAAAAATATTGATTGTCATTGCAGATTTATTTATTATTTCACTATTTGAAATGCTCCTGGTGTTCAGACAGACAGTAGATTATATTATTTAATTTATCGAAACAGTATATCCCTTGTGTAACACTAATAGTTTTTTTAATGGGGAAACAGTGTTGCTGTGTTACAAGCTTATTTTGAAGGCGGTCTGTGTACGGCTCAATGTTTTCACAAACATTTCTAATGGGAAATCCAAGGTGTTGTATAGGTATGGGATCTTTTATCCCCTGGGGTTTTCTGGATAATGGATCTTTTCAAAATTTGAAACTTCATACCTCAAGTCTACTAGAAAATGATGTAAACATTAAATAAACTTAATAGGCTGACGTTGCTTCCAATAATGATTTATAATATCTTAGTTTGGATTATGTACAGGTATGGGATCCGTAATCCAGAAACCCATTATCCAAAAAGCTCTGAATTATGTAAAGGCAGTCTACCATAAACTCAATTTTATCCAAATAATCCAAATTTTAAAAAAGTATTTACTTTTTCACTGTAATAATAAAACAGTATCTTGTACTTGATTCACACTAAGCTAGAATTAATGCTTTTTGGAAGCAAAACCAGCCTATTGGGTTTATTTTATGTTTATATGATTTTCTAGTAGACTTAAGGTATAAATATCCAAATTATGGAAGGATCCGTTATCTGGAATACACCAGGTCCCAAGCATTCTGGATAACAGCTCCCATACATGTACAAGGTAGTGTTTATTATTGAAGAGAAAAAGGAAATCATTTTTAAATATTTGAATTATTTGCATAAAAATGGAGTCCATGTGAGACGGCTTTTCCATAATCCGGAACTTTCTGGATAATGGGTATCCAGATAACGGATCCCATACCTATATTTAACCCCAATGTGCCGTTTATGGGAAACTTGGTATTTATTGCTTATTTCTACAAGAGGGGCATGATGGTGATTCTTTCAAATAAAGTGATTCTTTCTTGGATAAAGTAGAATGGGAGATGGCCTCTTTTAATTCAGAGCTTTCTGGATAATGGGTTTTAGATCCCATACCTGTATTGCACATGTGGTTATTCTGACCACTAAATGCTTCTTTTAAGAGACACTTAGGGGGTTTATTTACTAAATTTTGAATTTTTCTGGTTGGAGTTTTAATGGGGAAACACCATTTTTTGTAGGAAAAAAACTTTTTGAGGTTTATTAAACCCAAGTGCTCTATCTCAAACCTGTAAAGGTCATGTAGAAGTCAATGGCAGACATCCTTTTTACAATATGATGGGTATGATGGGTATTTTACAATATTCAGAATATTTCATGGTTTTCAGGCAATAATCTGAAAAAAAAAAATTGTTGGATTAATTTTTTTTTACAATTTTATTGCACCAAATTTTTTCAACTTCATTTATTGATAAAGAAGGTAAAAATGTGCATGGGAGTTCGGTCGAAGTGTTTTCAATGAGAAATATTTAGATTTTAGTAAATAACCCCCTCAAACTATGCAAAGATCACATCGTATCAAGATTAAATATAAATAACAATTGACCCTTTGCTTATTACTTTTGTGAAACAGGGTAAAAAAACATTACTCCATTACTTAAATCTGGATACATTTTAGAAAAACCAACTGGCATTCTTGTAATCAGGGGCGATCCTGGCCCCTCTACAGCCTGAGGCAGCAGCAGTTTCTGCTGCCCCCCTCCCCCGGAAATTTGCTCTTAAAGTACCAGGAGTAGCATTTTTGCTGCCCCTGGTACCTAGTGGGGCACTGCCGCCTGAGGCGACAGCCTCAACTTGCCTCATTGGCGAAGCACCCCTGCTCGTAATATTAAAACAAATCAACATTGACCCAGATAAAAGCTCAAATAGGTCAGCACAAATAGTTTCTGTAATCCAAGACCAAATCTGACAATAGAATTGTCCTTTTCTTGTCATATTTACCTCTGCTATCCTGATGACAAAGCAGCAAGTTTTCCCCAGTACAATGCTAATTGATGGTCCTGTCTGGGGACCTTTTATCACGCAAACCCCTGTTGTTATGGCCCACTGGACAGCCATTGCCATCTCCCATTCACTTTAATGGCAGTCCTCACTAGAGCAGTATCCTATATTTAGGATTACAGAGTAGATAGTGACTAGTATTTTTTTTAAAAGTATATTGCTATGATGTATTTTAAACCATTTACTTAAGCAATTGACCTCCAACATTAGTCTTATTACTTGAGCAATAAATTCTTTCGAAATAACCTGAATTATATAAATCTGCAGCTATTCGGATTACAGTTATTTGAAAGAGACTTACTAATGTACAGTGAATCTGGCCATGATCTTTATTACCTGGATAAGTCATGCAATTTTTATTTTTTTTAGAGAACACATTCTTCAGCAAAGCAAACGTTGGGACATGTGGAATGTAATTTTGGCTTCCTCATACGGTTTATGAAATAATAGATTGTATTACAATCCCTTCCTTACAATCCAACCATTATGTTTAAAAAATTGCCGTAATTATACAGAATCGGAAACATAAATTTAACGTAGGCTGTGATACCTTTTCAAAGGATCAACATGAAGGTTTCTCCTATAAGAAATTACAGTGTACATTCTGAGATCTCGTGGGGTTGAATCACAGCCTTCAACAAAAGAAACTTTTTCAAGGACCAATGCAGCATTGAGAATTAAACTCTAATGAGAAATGAGCAGAATTCTTATTGGAAACTGCTTGTAAAAACATTCACATGCAGCAGTTTCCAGGTATGGAATCCGTTATCCAGAAACCTGTTGTCCAGAAAGCTCTAAAATACAGAAAGTCTACCATAGACTCCATTTTATCCAAATATCCAAATTTGTATAAATAATTTCCTATTTATCTGTAATAATACTACAGCACCTTGTACTTGATCCCAAGTAAATTATAATTAATCCTTACTGAAAGCAAAAGCATCCTATTGGGTTATAGGGGGTTAGTTATCAAAACTGTTTTAAATAAATGTTTTAAATAAAAAAAAATCCGACCAGACTAGAACCCATGTTTTATCCTTATTTATCATAAAAAAAAAAATGAAAAAAAAAATTGGATTGGGAAAAACCGCAACTTTTTCAGATTGTCGCTTAAAAAAAATAATTTTTTTTTGGATTGTCACAAGAAAAATCTAAATTTTTTTTGGATTTGATGCCCGAAAATTCAGAATCTTTCATGAAATGTTTGGATTATCGTACAAAACCAAAAAAAAGCAAATAGGACCTCTGCCATTGACTTCTACAGGACCTTGACAGGTTGAAGATGGAGTATTTTTCGGATTCTTACTTTTTGCATCCTCGGGGTTCGAATTTTAGCATTTGAACTTTAATAAATAACCCCCATAATGTTTACATGATTTTCTAAAGAACTTAAATTTGTGAAGACCCAAATTACAGAAAGGTCCATTATCAGGAAAACCCACTTTATATAATATTCCTTGACCTTGAGCTGTTTCTTTGACTTTATTGTATTTGCCCTCTGTTCAACAGGCTGTAGCTAGATTGAAGTGGTACTTGGTTGCCACATCTTTGGCACCATGGGTGGCAGTTAACTAGCATCTTTTTTACAGACCACTACAATGCTTATTTATTTAGGTCAGAGCAATTATATGTTATGTATTTTAACGCACAACTTGACAATATTAGTTGGATTTGTTTCTAGACATTTAAATAATAAGCAAGCAATTTTTAATTGTTGCATGACTGTATTGGGGGAGCCAATCACGAAGTCTAGAACATTTACTTTTACCTTTTTATTCCTTAGTCCCTAACATGTTAAATGCTTTTTTTTTTTGTAGGTAGACTAAAAGTTCTCAAGATTAAGACACAATAAAATGCTTTTCTCAATGTAATATTAATGTATATTTTATGTATTGTATAAAATATTATTTTGCAAAATTTACTGTATTTATTATCAATATTCCTGATTCCCATCCCATATCATTCAAGAGTATTGATGAGCAAAACTGGGCCATTTCGCAATAAAATGAAAATTTCAGAAAATTCAAAATCAAAATTTTGCTATATATATTTGCAGTCAATGGGCTTTTTTTGCATGTGTTTTTTCCTTGTGTCCTTTGTGCAAAATGCATTGGAGTTAATGTTTTTTTTTTCCCAGCCAAAACGCATTGGAGTCTATGGGGCCTTTTAATTAAAATTCGGATTTCAATTTCAATTTTTCGCAAATCATATTTTTTCTCAAAATTTGTTTTTGCTTTTTAGAACACTATAAAAATTTCAGATTTGTTAAGTGTAAAAAACACAAAAAAACAGTGCCAGGTCAAAGCTGTTAATGTCCTATAGAAGTCAATGGGAGCTGCACTAATCTAGTGAGGGACCTTAAAGAGGAGGTTTGAAGAATAAAAAAAACCTCTCCTATATACTGTGAGTCAGTTTTATTTACACTTTTCTATTAAAAGGGATGTAAACTTGTGTGGTCAATCTATTTTCATATTTGATGCCACAGTCAGACATTCACGGATTTCTATGTCATAGCCCCCCTGATGCCGCAAGTCTGCCCATTAAATATCATCATCCTGCCCCCCAGCATCATCAGCTGTGCTCCTAACAATACAAAGGAGGCAACCCTACTGTAATAGACAATGGTAGTTGTTTAATAATAGTTTAATATTTCAGTGAAAACTAGGGATGCACCGAATCAACTATTTTGGATTCAGCCGAACCATCGAATCTTTCCCGAAAGATTCAGCTGAATACCGAACCAAATCCGAATTTGCATATGCAAATTAGGGGTGGGAGGGGGACATTTTTTTACTTACTTCACACAATTCCCTTCCCATCGCTAATTTGCATATGCAAATTAGGATTCGGATCGGACAGGAAGAAGGATTCGGCCGAATCCTGCTGAAAAAGGCCGAATCCCGCTGAAAAAGACCGAATCCCGGACCGAATCCTGGATTCGGTGCATACCTAAATAAAACGCATGCCTAAATACATATGACTGCATGTAAAACGGTTTATGCTTTTCACAAAAGGTTAAATATTTTGAGAGTGAAAACAATAAGACAGTTTTAAGTGTGTGTTAATTGTAAACCAATTTCTTTATTCCGTATACAAGAGTATGCCATTGGATTTAATAGGAGGCTAAAAGTACTATCTATCACTGCCACTAACCTATTCCATTATCTCATATTTAGAAAGTTCCAGTAGGGTGATAAATGACAATGAAAATGCCTCCGACTTTTTTGTCCCTTTCTGCAGTTCAAGAAATGAGAGAGCATTGATCAACTTCATACTTTCACTGCTTGCTGTGTAAACTGGCTTTGTAGCCATAGCTACTACTGCGACTACTGAATTGTGCCCCTAACACAGTTCAGAATTTCAGCAATCTGAAACAGCAAACAGAGCAGTCAATAAATATATAGCCTTTATACCAGGGCCTCTCCTGCCATGAGGCAAGGTGAGAACAAATGCAGCACATTGAGCATATGGACGTGTATTATGTTATAGAATGGCTAGTTCTAACAACTTTTAAATTGGCCTTCTTCTGACTCTTTACAGCTTTTAAATGGTGGGGGGGGGGTCACTGACCACATCTCTCCTATTCATATCTCAGTTTCTTTCTTTTTCAAATCAGTGTATGGTTGCTAGAGTAATTTGGGCCCTAGCAACCAGATTGCTGAAACTGCAGACTGAAGAGCTGCTGAATAAAAAAGCTAATAAAAAACACAACTAATAAAACATGAAAATCAATTCCAAATTGTCTCAGAATATCACTCTAAATCCTATTAAAATTGAATTGGAAGTTGAACAACCCCTTCAACAATACATCCAGGCTGGTAGTAGTTCAAGGGTTGAGCTTGCACACTGTTCATTAGAATACAGCGGGCAGAATACTTCCCAACATTTTGGTAATAAAAAGAGGGACAAAAAAAGTTGACCATGTTCATGTTTGTGGCTACACCCCCTAATTACCATGTTAATTATACAAAATTTGGCAGGTTATGGAAGTTTGAAGATATTTCTGTGGGTTTTATTTTCACTTACTACAGTTTTGCAAATCAAGGTGAATTGCCCTTTAAGCTGTGAGTCTAACTTCTCCCAATATAAATTGTTACAATTACTTATTTGCTTATCTCAAAATTGTTACAAAAGTATCTTAGTTGCATCTGGTGCCTGTTCTTGGCTCTGCCAAAAGCCAATTAAGTGAGAAACTTTTTATCTTTTTCTGGCTGTTCAGTGCAGAGAAAGTCGTGACTTTTCAGTACAAATGCGGGACTGTGGGTTGAGCTGGACTGTCCCGCTGAAAACGGGACAGTTGGGAGGTAAGGGGCAGGAGCATTGCTGCTTCCCATAAGTAAATGCAAGTTGCTGGGAGCACAAGTACCTTGTGAATAGCAGCAATGCATGCTCCAAATTACTATTTTGTACTTGTGCTTATAAATAGGGTTTTTTTTAAGTATTTTATTTATCTTTCATGTAGTATCGTGTATAACCCAGTCAGTTTAAAGAAGTTACCAATGGTTTTCTTCTATTGGTTCCCACTCAAACACATACCCAAACACACGCACAGATCTCTGCACACATCATTGACCCCTCCTAGCCATCTCCTGGACAAGGCATGTATTTCCATTCTCAGTCTTCCTGCAATAACCCCCTCGGTGCTATAGAATACTGAAGAAAGCAGAATTTATTGGAATTTTCAGAAGTTAGGGCTGTTTTATGTTTACTTGCTGCAGGTATGAAACAGCTCTGACATTTTCACTGTTGTCAGATTTATTTACACCCCTGACCATTTTCCTTATAATATGTGTTGTGCTGATAAAACTCTTTTTTTATAATCAATGCACAGTATATCAAACATTTACCTTCTGATAAATACCCCTCTAAAAATCCCAGAGGAATAAATAGAGTGGTGGAATATTACTCTAATTTCAAAATTTCAGAAATCTGCCCCAAATGTACACAGGACATATGACCCACTGCATTTTTAACCATCGGATAAGCACCAAAACACTGCAGAGGAGCCTATCTTTAGTTGATTTAAGCCCAAAAGCTTTCAAATTCACTTTTTCTGAGCTAAATCCTGGGACAGGCTCTTCCACTCGATTCAAACTGCACAATAAAGCCCTACACAATGCACCATTCCTGTTACACATGTGTATAATACATATCTTGTCTGCGCACATTAATAGCTACTCTTCAGAATGAGTTACCTCTCCTGATGACAAAATAGTGATGATGATAGCCAGCAGTGTGGCACAGAGTATTCTAACTAAATGGTAACAATTCTAAGTGGTCCAGTTACACATTACACTGTTTGAGAGTTCAATATATGATTTCAGATAACAAAACTGTTGCAATATCCTCTGTTATCCCTTATCAAATGCATTTTATTATCTGTTAATTACAGTATAAGTTTTTAAATATCTTTTTTATATTCTTTTTATGTCACCTTGAACGTTTGAAGCCATATCTCACATCCAATGAACATTCTTTTACTTTACATTAATATTAGCATTTATTCTGATGAGGTTTAGCCTTGTTTAACCTTGTTATTGATGTGTAACAAAAAGTGAGAATTTCAGCCATCACTTCTTGTTTCAACAACATAATCCTGACTGTTACCTTTCTTTATTTATCAGCTAATTAGAAGCAGAGTTTATATTATACTTTTTTTCTTCTTAAAGGAGACATAAACCTTCCAAAGCAGTGTTGCTCCATTCAAACATTGTTAAAATACATCTCTCAGCTGTTAAAAATTGATGGATGCTCTAGCCCAGAAAAAGTTTATAATGGGCCAGCAACCCAGTTAATGCTAACCTAGGACCTTCACTACATGTTTCGGGCATCAAGGGCCCTTTCTCAACACTTGAAAAAGGGCCCTTGATGCCCCGAAACATGTTGTGTGGATGCACAATAAAAATCTGTATATCATGTATTCTGCCCAAAGCCAGGCATTCTCTTAATTAATACAGCTTCCTCTTCACCAAACAGGAGTGTGAGGTCACTTGCATTCAGCAAAGACAAAACTTTGGGACCCCTCCACAATATTCATTTTGTAGACCAGGAGCGCTCTAGTGCCACCAGTAAATATATGTGTAAATATATGTGTAAAAGGTTAATCCAGATATATTGTAGGTTAAAGAAAGAAGGATATCTAATATCTAATCACAGGAAATATTACAAACCACAAGTAAGCTTTAGAGGTGGCTGGGATAGCTATATCAAATTTTGAATAGGTTCTTAAGCTGCCTAAATTTGTCACAGGTCAGAGATTCACAAAAGAGAATCAAAGGTAATGTTAACCAGAGGGAATTATTTGCCAGGGATAGCCTCTTGGCTGAGCAGTGACAGTTCTGCATTTTTGTGGTTTTTCAACCTGTTCTTGCTAATATTCCATGGTTTGTTTAGAGGAGAGAAAGAGAATGTTGGCTGGGCTCCTCTCTGCAAGTTCAGATTACATCGTGAAATTAAAACAAGAACCTTTCATTGCCTTTATTAGCATTTTTATTGCTAGAGGGACCTAAAGGGAGGTCCACATGGCAAGTATTGTTTAATACCCGCAATCCCTGAAAGTTAGTTTATTAAGTTAATAGTAGTACATATGTGATGTGAAGCCTTGAAATGAAACATTACTAAACAAAAGTAATTCATCCGACTTTCTGAACACTTTGTTTGATATAGAATACTTTTACATAAAAATCTTGTGTATAGGGGTACATAAAATATGTGATTCCCAAATTGTGTCACAATGTTTTATGTAATCCCCAGATACCCCAATATACTTCTACTGTATTAAAGGAGAACTAAAGCCTATCTAAAGAAGTACGTTACAAATGTTGTACATTATGTTTTGGGCTTCTGTACCAGCCCAAGGCAACCAAAGCCCTTTAGCAGGGAAGATCTGTGTCTTCAAAGATGCCCCAGTAGCTCCCCATCTTCTTTTTTGCTGATTCACTGCACATGCTCTGTGCTGCTGTCACTTACTGAGCTTAGGGACCAACTTACAATACACTGAATATACAGTAGATAATATAAATGTCACAATATAAGGCTGATTAGTAATTAATATGGATAATTACTACATGGCAGCACAGCAACCAGTACAATTAGCATCAGAATTCAATCATCAGCCCTGTAGCATCAGCTTATATTACAGGCCAACCTAATTTTCAGCTTGATAATTTGTGATGACCCCTAAGCTTAGCTTCTCAACAGCTGCTCAGAGCCCACTGAGCATGTGAATGTCACAGACACTTTCCAAGATGATGACCCCCTGTGACAAGTTTGAAGTCCTGGATCATTGCTGCTATTGAGATACTGAAACTTTAGGCTGGTGTAATAAGTTCAGTAAACATAGCATTTTAGTCATATTCATTTTTACGGTTTCGTTTTCATTTAAATAACATTTTATATTATTGCCAATTATCTAACTTAACTATATCAATATGCAAACTAATAAAATACCTTGGCTTGTTACGCAGGCAATGAAAAAGTGCCATGCACAGTCCAATATTGGTTGTTGACTTGGCCAGTCCTGATTGAGTTGACAGCTTATTGGCCTTTGTACAGGCCAAAATGATGGCTTCACCAACTGATATTTATTGGGAATGATGGAAAATCCCATTAGGTGAGAAGCACATCAGACAATGGATGCAGTTTTTACAGACAATCCATGTGATCAGTTTTTTGATTCAGAGGCCAAATTCTTCCTATCTGTATCAATCTTTTTGCATATGGTCTAGAATGGGAAATGTCCATCAGATGCCTAAATATCTCTTAGCTTAGGCACTTATTCCCATCTGCCTTTGAAAATAAGCAGTGCAAAGAACACAGAGAGTCATGGAGTAATGTCACAAAAACCTATGCAAACCTACTTGGAATAACTTTGTAGTGTTGCCTAAACATTCAAAATATCACTGTGATGTATCCACACTAAAGGAAATCATTGAGAATTGTTTATATCTTTGTGCGGATTTGTGTTTTGAGCTAGTCACGCCAGTCATGATCCTTGAACTTGATTCTTCAGGTGTATATCAGACTGGTGAATTATACGCTCTACTGGTTTCTCGTAAGGAAATTATCACATTAAGGGAGAGCAAGGGAACAGTGGAGGTGCAAACCTGAATCTACAATTAGAGTGAGTCAAACATATATGGTATCTAGGGATGCTCTTCATGATGAACATATCTTTTTTCATCCTCAATTATATTGTACTATGCATATGCATAAATTTACCTAATGATATTCACCTTGCACAAATGTAAAGGTTTATTGGTGTTTTATGTCCTTAAGTAGTCAGTTCCTTTTGTCTTCTTCAAGCTATCAGTCACTGACACTGAGCTGGTTTGAAGCCTTTGGTCAATAACATGCAAGACTGACAGGCAATCAGGAGAAAAGCCTTTATGTGAGATGTGCCTCATACATCTAACTTGTCAAAATGCTTTATTGGGAATGACTGTAGCTGCCCAATCCTGTTGTTAGAGAGATAAATAGCCCCTGCGTAATTCATGCTGAAAGTGGAACATATGTGGGATTAACTGCAGTGTAATGTCTTTAAAATTTTGGTTTAGCTATATATGGAAAACAGATAGGTCAAATGTCAAAAAGATAAACACATACTGTACATTGTAGAACAGTAAACAGAAACCCACATTAGGAGAAAGGCACAGACTAAGCAGGATATTGAAACACAGACAAAACTCATGGCAATCTCATGGCACGTCTTTCCGCCTTGAATTCATTGCAAAAGTGGTTTATTTTGTTTGCAAAGCACTGTGGAATTTGTTGATACTGAATAAACAGGACATACTGTACAGATATAATTAAACCCTTAATTAAACCAGACCAAATAATGTGATTTATTTAATACATTGAAGGCACCTAGCTACAGGCGTCATGTCCACTGTCCTGCATTGTGTTACTATTTATACCTCGAGAAAATCAAAGTAATTAAGAATATCTGCTGGAACAGGCTTGGTTGATCTTGTTAGGTCACCCAATTATCGAGGGATCTGTCTGGGATTTATCTGGGACTTTCTAAAGCGAGGGTCCCCAGTCTTTTTTACCCATGAGCAACATTTAGATGTAAAAAGGGGAGTTGGGGAGCAACAAACGCATGAAAAATGTTCCTGGGCTATGCAGAAAAGTGCTGTGATTGGCCATTTGGCAGCCAATGTGGACTAGCAGCCTACAGGAGGTTCTGTTTGGCAGTAGCCCTGTTTTTTATGCAACCAAAACTTGCCTCCAAACCATGAATTCAAAAATAAGCACCTGCTTTGAGGCTACTGGGAGCAACACCCAATGAGTTGTAGAGCAAAATGTTGCTCACAAGCCACTAGTTGGGGATCATTGATCTAGGGTTTGCACCCCAGCTAGTGAAATATCATCCATTAATTAAACTAACCATGGCTAATATAGAACTTTAAAGGTTGAAGCTTCTCTTCTTGTGGATATCCTGAGTATTAAAAGTAAATACTGTGTATTAGCCCTGACATCCCACAGCAAAATAGATCTGCCTGTACCCTTAATTATGTTTTTGCACTGTACAGCGCTGCGGCTCCTTAACAGCGCTTTACAAATAAAGTTATACATACATACATAGGCCTGAAACATATTTGAGGAGCACAATCCATCTGTTTACCATAATGAATTACATTAGCATGACTTTCAAAAGTTGATCAGCCTATACTGTAGCCTTAAAATGGAGCAATCTGTCTTGGCAGGGACTCCTCATTGGATCAATGCAAAGATTCTTAGCTTCTGTTGGTTAGGTTCTTATAAGATTGTGGAGCATTCCAATACAGAGCATCTGATGCCAGTAAATGCATCTAACCGCTTTCTAGAAATTGCTTCATATCCAAGGAACACAAACACCTGACGGATCACGGTTGCTACTGTGGGTCGTTTGTCTGCATGGTTTAAAACTTGGCTTCTAGCACACTTGATTTTTATCCTGCAATTTAATTTGTTCTGCTCCCTTGAGACTGCTTTCAGACATAAGACAAAGGGAAAGATGGAGACTGGATAAAATAAAGAGTTTTAAAGTAGCAGCAGTCTGCTCATTTACACCAAAGAAAAATACAGTTTCAGACAAACTTCCACAGCAAACATTACATAACAGAATAATATGACATAATATTGTATTTTATATATTACACTGAGTTGTACTTTTTGCTGTATATTCTGTATATGAAAACACTTTATTTTAAGACAATTTGTATAAAACAAATAAATGTATATTTTTGTTTTTTTGGTTAGCAATATACACCCTAAGATATAACGTTATTACTGCAGTCATTGATTTCTAGCTGCCTTAGGTGGACTTATTGCTAGGCTCTAGCTGTTTTCTCTACATGAATGGTTTCAACCATAACATCAGAGCCCCCCACAGTGCATGTATTCAGGGAATCCTCACAGGACAATCTGTCAAAATGACTCAACCACTGATGGATTCAACTGGGCTACTGCAAAAATACGGAAAATGACAGGTTTAGCTTGTGCTACCCTGCAGGATTCTACTGGGGTCATGAGCTTTTCCTTTGACATGCCTTAGTGAGATGGTAGGGCTTGAAACATGCAAGCAAATATTTTTAAGGCAACATAGGAGAAAAGGAAAATAAACAGGTAGATATAGGGGCATTCTCTTTGTATGGATCACCAGCCACACTCAGCTAGCAATGGTCCATCTGCTGAGCTACTGTGGATGCTGTTTACTCCTGATAGAATTACTTGGGTTCTTTGCTACATACAGTGGTGAAGAAAGATGCATGGCCGAGTAAGGAGTATATTAGTCCTGGCTTTCTCTCCAACCTTGTATCCAGTTTCACAAAAGTTGGGCTTACCAGAAATAAGCACAGCAATTCTTCAGTTCTGGAAACTTTAGAGCTTCCAGATTCCAGTTTAAGTGAATCTAAAATCACAAATAGTTTTGGGTGCATGTTGGAAACATGGTCCAGGAACAGACGTTCCATCACATTATCCAGACATGGAGTAGATCCTCTAATCCCATTGTGTGTATATTGTAAAGGGAAAGCAATAGGAAGTAGTGATGAGTGAATTTTTTGCAATGTATGGTTTAGCCGCTGGTGAAAATTATTACAAAAATGGCTCCAAATTTCACCACAAGGTTAGCTTTGTGTACAACAAAAAAAGTTGGGCATCATATTGTGCTCCCCTCTCCTTTCACATTGATGGGCAGATTTATCAAAGGTTGAATTTATGTGAATTTTTTTTTACTCTAATAAATTTGAATATGCTCACAACTCGAATGGGAGGTTATTTAAGAAAAAAATTGAACGTCTGATATTCGATCAAATGATCCCGACCCAAAACTCGAATGTCAGGAAGGCAATTAACATATTCAAATGGTTCAACGGACCACAATTCAATTTATTAATTGAAAAGACCACAAAACCCCTAAAGCAAAACTTTGGCAAGTAAAGGTTGTTGAGGTGCTATAGAAGTCAATCTATTTGGACATTTGTAGTTTGTAGTTTTACAGTTTGAGAGTTTAGTCATAGTTTCAAAAACTTCTAAAACCTGACCTTTAATAAATAAGCCTACATGTGTAGTAGTAGATACTATCCACCAGTCCACCAGAGGTAATGTCAAAAATCACAGACATGTTTTTAAGAAATTGGTTACTTGGGGACCTTATTTTCCCTACTGATAAAGCATTTGTAGCATAGTGGATAGGAGACCCTCTGACAATGTAGGGCACATGTGTAGCAGTATACTGGGTAAAAAATGTAAGCGATGTTTGCCTTCCCTTTGACTCCAATACAAGTTGGTTAATTTTGACACCAGTTTGCGAATTTTGACCATGGTTTGCAAATTATGACATAAAGCAAAACATGGCAGATTCACTCAACACAGCCAACAAGACCTGAAATTAAGGGAAAAAAATTAAAAATGGTAGCTCAAAAGCAGAAAAAATGTGCCCTGAAATAACGCCCATAGACTCCAATTTATTTTGCTACAAAAAAGTTGTGCAACATAAAAGTTGCCCATAGCCGTTAATTAGTTTCGCGAATATTCCTGTAGTTTTGCTAATTTTTTGATGAAGTGAAACAGGACAGATTCACTCATCACTAATAGGAAGTGTTACTGGGCTGGCTAGAGATAACCTGCACTTCCAGCCCTTGGGACTGTAGGGCTTAATTACCAACCACAGGTACATTTGCACTGGTGTAGTAACCCATAGCAAAATATCAAAATTTACTTTGACCTTTCTTCTACAAACAGGATAATAAGAGAAAATTTCTGAATGGCTGTTATGGTTTACTGGACTAGAGCATTTTTGCACAGTGTTAGTTTATGAGACCCTGCCTGTTTCCACAATAAAGTAGCACCCCCCTCTGTAATGTGTATACAATAATAACTGTCAAGCAAATGATGACAAAGATGAATGAAACAAATGCAAAGGGCAGCAAAGATCCTGCTGATAAAAGTTGTGATTAGTGTGAGCAAATGAAGCACACTCTGGCCCAGACGTCCAACATAACATTCATTTTTCATACACCCATTAGACAGTGTTTTACATGCATACAAACAACGCAATTGTAATATAATTATTAAATAACTACCCTCTATTTGCATAATTACAAGCTATGACAGAGAGGTTTGAAATTGCAGGTGTATACATTTATTTCAGCCCTAGTATAAGTAAGCTAGCAGAAGGTGCCCATTAACCACAATAACAAAAGTAACATATTTGCAGCAGTATGTAATTATTTGAAGGGTATCTGCAATAATGCATCAAATAGGTGTTAGGCCTTGCTGTGTTATGTAAAATAATAACTGCGAGTAGAGAAAGTATCAGTTTTGTTTTGAAATCTGTCATTATCAGAGTGTGGGTCATTGATCCTTTTAACTCTCTTGCAGTCAAATTAGGGATATTGCTTGTACAGGTGGAACACTATGTATGTTCAGAAATTGTGGGAAGAGAAAATGAGCACAATGGATCAAATTCCCATGTTCCTACGAAAGCAAGGAGTACATTAATCCAACAATTTTGCTTAGATACAGGAATCTATGGAATTTATTATCCATAATGCTTCAGACCTGAGGTTAATGGATGTTTCGCAATTTGGATCACCATTCCTTTAATACTAAAAATCGAACAAATAAACCAATAGTACCATTTTGCCATCAATATGGATTTGCACAGCTTAGTTCCCCTCAAAACCAAGCTAATGTTGTATTATTACAGGAAATCATTTTTTAACATTAGATTTATTTGATTAGAATGTACTCTTTATATAACCATCTGAATCAAGAGAGGGGGAATTCACTACTTCCGCTTGGATTGTAAGCTCTGCGGGGCAGAACATTTCCAGCCCTAGAAAATATTACTCCAATGACTGAATATAAATGATGCTAGCATTGGCTGTTTGTAGCCTAGAGTTTTTGAACTTATTGAATCTACATGTCTCTTCACAGTGAAATAATAGCCCTGAATATAATATACAATTGTTTTTTATGGTGCCTTTTTAGAATAAGTTATGTTATGAAACACAAATTCATCATCAGGATAGGAACATTTCTTATCCACATAAGTGAAAACAGCTTGAGGTCTGCATAATGTCAATAAAGCAAGTAAGTGGGAAATTGATTTTGGGATGATGGACTCTGCCGTTAAATAAAAACAATTAGATTCCCTTTGGAAGAAGCAGTATTATTAATATTATTGTTTTGTAATTGAGCTTGGGGGAGATACCTTCAATCAAGAAAGCCTGCATATTTTCCCTGCATAAATCATGTCATGATTTTTTTTATTTATTATATATTGCTTCTGTACCACTCTTCTTTTTATTTCAACTCACTAAAAGAAGTGACATATATTTAAAAAAAAAGTTAATTAGATGATACTCTCGGGCAAGTGGCCATGTTTTTCTTTTAATAATAAAAAAAGTGAAATTATATTGAGGTTTATTTATCAAATCAGAAATGTTCTCACTATTTTCTGAAAACCACTCTTACCAAAGCCGCGTGAACTTTTCCCCCTATTTATCAATAGGTTTTCACGAAAATTTCTTGTGCAGGAAAAAACTTGCTAAAATCGTGAAAAAAATCTGAATCATACGTTTTTTTCCCGAAAACTGCCCCTTTTACAGATTTGTTGCCAGAAACCTGCGACGTTTTTGGGTTTAACGACTGGAACCACAAAACTTTTGGATTATTGACAAAACCTAGAACAGATCAGGATATCTTCAAAATGTCAATGGGACATCTGCCATTGACTTCTACATGAACTTGGCAGGTCTGAGTTGGAGTGCTTTATTACTGGATTTTTAACACCATTGATGTTTAATAAATTTTATATGAAAAAATTGTTTTTCCCCTTTAAAAGTCCGACCTGAAAAAAACGGACTTTAAAAAATAACCTCTTAAGTATATGGTAAATTATAAGCATTTCCATGTGTATCATTTTTGCTCAGCTATAGAAATAGGGCATTGAAGACTTTATTACCAGTTGACCAGGTACTGAAGATTCCTATTAACCCTGCCGGTGATACATTTCATGTCGATTCAACCTTATCCCCACTGATTCTGCTGGTGCCGGTGAAGTCCTTTCTTGAGTTCCTGTGATCCCTGGATATTATCTATTCACTCAAATCTCTCCTGGCAAGCAACTTCAGAAAAAAAGTTAAATATTTTTCTTATTTAAATAATAATAAAAGATTACTAAACATCATATCACATGTTTGCATCAAGTGCTACCTAATCCATAAGTAGTTATGGGTCTTAAATATCTTTTATATCAATTTATTGGACTCCCCATTGGGTGTCTAATATTCCCATTTTAATTTGAAGTTATTTGACTAGTTGATTATTAAAGGGATCCTGTCATCGAAAAACATGTTATTTTCAAAACGCATAATTTAATAGTGCTGCCCCCTCAGCAGAATTCTGCACTGAAATCCATTTCTCAAAAGAGCAAAAAGAGAGAACAGATTTTTTTATATTCAATTTTGAAATCTGACATGGGGCTAGACATTTTGTCAATTTCCCAGCTGCCCCATGTCATGTGACTTGTGCCTGCACTTTAGGAGAGAAATGCTTTCTGGCAGGCTGCTGTTTTTCCTTCTCAATGTAACTGAATGTGTCTCAGTGAGACATGGGTTTTTACTATTGAGTGTTGTTCTTAGATCTACCAGGCAGCTGTTATCTTGTGTTAGGGAGCTGTTATCTGGTGAGCTGTTACATTGTTCTTTTGTTTGGCTGCTGGGGGGGAAAAGGGAGGGGGTGATATCACTCCAACACAAGTCAGATGACTTGGGGCAGCTGGGAAATTGACAATATGTCTAGCCCCATGTCAGATTTTAAATTAGAATATAAAAAAATCTGTTTGCTCTTTTGAAAAATGGATTTCAGTTCAGAATTCTGCTGGAGCAGCACTATTAACTGATTCATTTTGGGGAAAAAAATTTTTCCCATGACAGTATCCCTTTAATATATGTTTCTGAAGTATTTGGGATTGTTCATATCTAATTTTCCTAAATAGCTGTCTTTCAAGCTGTTTAACTTTGTAAGGATAGTCAGCGTTGATCCGTCTAATGGATCCACAAAATGTACATGATACTCCTAAATTCTAATCATATATATTGATATGATGCTCATCTATTATCTACGTTCAACTCAACCACATTTAAATAAGAAAAAACTTTGAGTAAGTTGTAAAATGAAAAATACTTACTCGTTGATCAGACAGTAAGCTATTAGAAGGAAGCTATTTTTACTTACTGTAGGTCCTGTACTTGTTCCGCCATGTGGTTATATTGGACCCTTAGGTGGAAATTTATCAAAGGTTGAATGTTAAGAGTTTTGTAAAAATTTTTTAAACTCTTATAAATTAGATTTTATTCACAATTCGATTTTCGAAAACATTTTCTGCAGTCTGCAGAAAGGATCCGGTACCTTCTGTAACAAGCACCTTATGATTTCCATCCTGTAGGTATAATTTGTATGCAGTTGCAGAACTACCAGGGGAGCAGGGGGTGCGAGTGGACCAGGGCCCCCCGGCAGCCCGCACGCCAGTGAAATCCTTCGTGTACGGAGGGGGGGCGGGGCCCGGCTGCACATCACGCACCAGGGCCCACCCCCTCTAGTTACGCCACTGTTTGTATGCAGGCCATTGGTGGGAACTCTTGACAATACTTCACTTTTGCAGCCTATCCGCCAGCAGGTCCTGTCACTATCCGGGAGCTACAGAAGCTATTACACACAATTGCTGGTTAACGCTCTTACCAAATGTAAATAGGCTTACTTAGATCACGGCCATTTACCTAAGAAGTAACACACTATTGGCACCCTTTTTAAGATCCCTCAAGTATTTTATGCAAGCTCATTTACTCGCTCTGCATTTTTCTACATAAGGACTCGTGGGTCCTGTATTTTAGATAAGTGCTGCCACTAAGTATTCCCTACTACCAAGTGCAGAGTCCACCCCCACTGTATTGACTGCATTATTCCCCATGTCATGCCATTTTTATTTTGTCTTAGAAGCTGGCATTGATACCATTTGATGCTCATTATGGTGTCTTTTCAATGCCATCAGGAAGTCAAACTTAATTTTATGTTATGATGGTTTATAGACATCTCAACAGACTTAGCTTTCACTGCACAAACTGGTCCATGAGATTATTTTAAGAGCATGCATTTTGTTTTGTGACATCAATGATTACGTGTGTCACTTTACACACAATATTTTTACAAGGACAACTACAAATCCAACTGACATATGCAAATACACATGGCCAGACAGTAGATGGAAAAAAACAAGAAACAAAGTGAAAAGGTATTTTCTTATGTTTCATAAATGGCAGGTCCTCTTTCATTAAAATTTGCTCGGTTTATGATGAAAATGTCATTACAAGCAAAAGCAACTTGGGAAGACTCAAAGGGTAATAATTGCTTGGAATGCAAAAAATGATAAATGCATTAATCATTAAAAATAATGAGAAATGCCTTCCCATTCAAGGTATAATTAAACTTCTGTAATGAACAAGTGTGTCTGTATTTGACTGAATTAAGCTATGGTTTGACAGTTTTGTTTCTCAGTTGTTTAACCTGTTTGGTATTCAAGTGACAAACGTGCCTCCTCTTGAAAATCATAGTTTAATTAGAAGTTGCGTAACTAGTTTCATCTACGCTTCTGAAGTATGTGATGCTGATTTTAGCGTGTTCATCCCTGAGCTACACTCTCTGCAGCAGGAAGGCTACATGGCGTACACAAAAAGTGTTTGTATTGTGTTGTATTTTTCTCTGCTGCAAAGATGGCCATCAAAACAGGAGTTAAAGTGGCCATAGACGTAACACAGGCATGTCCAATTGCGGCCCATTTTCAAATTTACACCGGCCCTCAGCCTCCGTTATGAACTTAATGATAATGCGACCCTCCAGCACAGTGCGATCAGGAATCACTTAGCCATAATATTTGGGCACATTAGTGAAATAATCTGCCACTTGGTCTATACTGCTGCCTGTGTGCTGAAGGTGTTATCAATAGACACGTATGCAAGAGCGGCACGTCACTATGTGCCAGTACCTGTATATTGCTATTTGAATACACCCTGGAATCAGGTGTCACTACCTGTGCTAACTACCCCAACTACACTCCTCACAGTTGCATTGTCTATTCATTGTGATATGACTAGAGATTAAGCTCATCTTTTATACAGCAATATCAATACAGGTATGTTATCCAGAATGCTCGGGACCTGGGGCTTTCCGGATAACGGATCTTTCCATAATTTGGGTCTTCATGCCTTAAGTCTACTAGAAATTAATTTAAACATTAAATAAACCCAATAGGCTGGGTTTGCTTCCAATAAGGATTAATTATATCTTAATTGGGATCAAGTACAAGGTACTGTTTTATTATTACAGAGAAAAAGGAAATCATTTTTAAAAATTTGGATTATTTGGATAAAATGGAGTCTATGGGAGACAGCCATTCCGTAATTCGGAGCTTTCTGGATATCGGGTTTCCAGATAAGGGATCCTATACCTGTATATCATTTTGACCAGACCATTACAAGTACAAAAGCTGCTTTTCACTATAAAAAACATTGCGTTCAAGGGACTTCATTAATAATGGCTGCCATTAGCTTTTCTCTACCATGTAGGTTAATGCAATTCTGATATTCCATTCGGTTTCTACTTCATCTACTTAAACTGGCCCTTACGTTGATCATTATGAAAATGAACCGTGTGAGCGATTGTAAATATATGTAAACAGGTTAAGCAAAAAATTTTAAAAATGCACCTGTCTCAGTGGAACGGAGTCACTTGCACTTCTGAGGCCTTTCTGATTAATAGTGCAGTGAGCTACCTACCAGAAGGAATAGATACTGTGTATATTTCTTTGATTCAATCATAGATGAGGGCATCAGATTCTGTTGAGAATAACAATGATTGGATCAAAACTGCAGAATAGAAGAGAGGCATTAGCATAACTGCTTTGTAGGAAAGTAGCATTTAATCTTTCATACCTGTGTAGTTCCTAGGAGACTGCCTTCTTAGCTATATGTTTGTCACTGTTGATTGTGCAGCTTTGTCTGTTGTAATTGGACAAAATTTAAATTCTTGTATGCCACCTATTTCAACATGAGCTATTTTTGCCATCAATAATTTTTTATTGCTTTTTAAAACATGCAATATTCATGCAAAATTGAAATGTTACGTCATGTTGAAACAAGTATAGACCATTTCGATTTACATATGTTGATCTGACATTGTCTACTTAAACATAAAACAAAAATAAAATAAATCTACCTTTAAATTCACTACACCATTGTGTCAGAGAGTCCTAGGCTAAATTTCACAAGAAGAGAAGGTATATTACACAAGGCTATGATACAAAATTTCCTTCCAGGCATTGAGCGTATATTCTACTATGGTAAATTTATAATATCCAGCAGCATGAGTATTTGGGATGCACCGAATCCACTATTTTGGATTCGGCCAAACCCCCGAATCCTTCACGATCCAAATACCGAACCGAATCCGAATTCTAATTTGCATATGCAAATTAGGGGTGGGAAGGGGAAAACATTTTTTATTTCCTTGTTATGTGACATAAGGTCAAGCGGTTTCCCACTCCGCTCCTAATTTGCATATGCAAATTAGGATTCAGTTCAACCAGACAGAAGGATTCGGCTGAATCCGAATCCTGCTGAAAAAGGCCGAATTCTGGCCGATTCCCGAACCCAATCCTGGATTCCGTGCATCCCTAATGAGTATATCAAGGTACAAGGTACAATGTGCAGGTCATATTGAGAGAAGCTGTCTTGTGGTGGGGGTCACATCATCTGTAATCCAACCAAGGTTGCCACATTTTTAAATAGTTATTGTGAGTGTTATGGAGAAAGCTAGCAAGTTTTTCATTCACCATAACCCAATCTACTTTGTGTTTAAAGGCTGGAAGGGGGATAGAGCTGGATTTGCGGCTATAAATATTATTGTGAGGAGTTTATGTTGTCGTTTAGTAAAACCTGCACATTTACCATTCAAACGTGCTATTAGTGGGTTCCTTCTAACATTGATATGAAAAACAGAGAATATAACAGTTTGAATTCTAATCCAAAATCGGACCACACTAGGACACGTCCACCATATGTGATACATTGAGCCAATTTGTTGGCAGCCTTTAAAACAGTTTGGATCTGCTGATGCGATAACTTTTGCTATTCTATTGGGCGTCAGACATGTCCGGACTGAGAATTAAAATAGGCCCTGGCATTTTAGGTACACAGAGGCCCAATCAGCCCACTAAATACTGACTTTCTATGGGACCTTATAGCAGCCCCTCTGGCATTTGCCAGAACCCACAGATTGCCAGTCCGGGCCTGCCGTCAGATACCATCTAAATAGTACTTTATATGAGGCTTCCAACAATAAAGTGTTTATAGAACTCGATTTAGTGATTTCCCAGCATTTCTGCCAGACTTCGGTGTCATAAGTAGATGATACACCCTTCTCCCACGCCCGTATATATGCGTGTTCCCTAGGGACAAACAGTCTATTTTTAATTTATTGAGCTTTGTAGGGCAAACATTAAAATTTAAGCTACTCCATGTTTGGTTCTTGCAAGGAAAATAATTCTATTTTCTGTACACAGATAATTGTCCTGCATAATGGATTTACAAAATAGTCACTACAAAGTTTGATGGGAGGGGGTTATATAGTGGCAATTGAATTATCTACCTTGCAAGGACCAAACATGGTACCTTTAGCTTCCCTTTTGTACTGTTAAGATCAAGAAATAACAAAAAACATAGATTTCATGATTAAAACTATGGGTTAAAAGTGCATTCAGAGCAAGCCCTGTTCATTGTACTCATGTTAAGTAAGGGGGTATACTGCCCTTTAATTGGGTCATTGGCGTTGAATGTCCCTAGCACTTGTTCAGGGTTTTCCTCGCTTTATTAACGCATGATTACTGTGTATGTGGTCAAGCTAACTTAGCAGCCTTATGTTGGACCTCTACTTTATTGGAGATTGTGTGTTTCACAAACCTCTATGTATATATATATATATATATATATATATATATATATATATATATATATATATATATATATATATATATATATATATATATATATATATATATATATATATATATATTTATATTTTTCCGCTTCATTGCATCTGATCTATCACCCCCAAACTTCCCTTGTCTGTTGCTGATTTCTTCATGCAGCCCCAACTTTGCTGTTGTTAGCTGGTTTCCTCTGCCCCCTGCTGACATATCACAATCTTTTTCTACTCCAGTATTAAGAACAGGTAGTCTTTTGCTATTAAGAGATAAACCTTTTAATCCCCACTCTGCAATTATTTCCTATTTTCATTTCTTAATCTTAATCTTAATTGCTGTATTTCACCCCATCTTCCCTTTATTAATAGACTTAATATACTCAGCAATGCTGATACGTGATGCATGATTTGCTTGACTGAATAAAGGCACAGTCTTGTGTACATAAATATGTAATGCTTATTAATATTTGATAAGAATTTAATTACCAGGCTGATTACAGTATATCACTTTTGGAAGAATTCATGCATGTGGAAAATTCTTTCTCCTTAGGTAAATGCATTACATTTGTACGTTATGAACGGGTGCTTTCTTGAAGTGCTCACAGCTCAATAATTTTTATCTGGAACTACCAGTTGTCCTTAGCGCTGCAATAAAAACACATTCCTCGTGGGAGTAGAAAACACTTTGAAAGACAAAACAGTCTCCATGTCCCCATGTTTCTCTGCTTCAGAATTCAGTCTTCTAACTAAGACTATGGGGGGGATGTAATATATTATATTAATGTCTTTAATGATGTGATGTAATGTCTTAGTTTAGTTTAGGGTTTAGCAACCCATTGCAACCAATCTTCATGAAGCATTTACTGATGAGCTGTTTAGAGACCATGGATTGGAGTGGGCAAACTTTAGACCTTTTCCTACATTGAGTTTTAAGGCCCCCATACACGGGGCGATAAAAGCTGCCGACAGACCGAAAGTCGGGCAGATCTCGATCGGGCAGGTTAAAAAATCCTGTTGGATCGCGACCGCATCTGTGCGTTTATGCAGGCCTGCGATCCGACTGTCCATATCGGATGCATTTTGATCTGATCGTTGGGTCCTAGGGCCCACGATCAAATCAGCCACGATATCGCCCACCTCAATATGGCCATATCAGGGAGAGATCCGCTCATTTGGCGACTTCGCCAAACGAGCGAATATCTACGTCTATGGCCACCTTAAACCCTCCTCTCTTGTCATTTTCTATAGAAGTAATGCAATAATATTTTGTAGAACTCAAACACTAGTAAAGATGAAGTAGTCTTTTTGGAAATTAAATAGGTACAAATGTAGATGCTAAAATTTTGGCTCTCAGGTACAGTATACTACACAATAAATGTTGCTGGAGTTAATATGATATACAGTGTGATATTTTGAAACAACTTGCAATTGGTTTTCATGTTTTATTCTTTGTGGGTTTTGAGATATTTAGCTTTTTATTCAGCAGCTCTCCAGTCTGCTGTTTCAGCAACCTGGTTGTTATGGTCCAAATTACCCTAGCAACCATGCATTGATTTGATTGAAAGACTGTAATACGAATAGGCGTATGAATAGCATTCATCAGATATGAACTGAGTTTGATCTACCTTCGATTTTGTCTTTTTGCTTTGTGAAACTTTATGCATACTACGTAAAATATCTGTGAAATCAAACAAATGGGTTATATCTGTACAATTTGTCACATACCTCATAGAAACAAACAGGCGAGAAGTTGCTTTAGAATCTCTTAACAGCGAAAAATGAAAATGACTTTAAAATGAATCATTATCTGAATTCCCGTTTTTTAGAGGCTGTAGAAAAAGGTAATTGGCCTTAAAATAAACGTGAAAGATATAGGAGCTGCTTCACCTTTATCTGTCTCCTCTGTTCATTTCACTTCTAATTAGGCAGTTTTATCTCATGCTCTTTCTGGGTGTTTTTCCTGATGAAGAGAGAAAGGGTATTATTGAAGGTCTGTGCTCAAACTCTCATCAGACTTAAATTGTGTTATAGTGGGGTGGACAAAGTTCAGTACTTTTGTTATACTTCTTTAATATGTGTTAATTATCATTACTTATAAGGAAAAAAAGATCAATGACATAAATTCAAGAAAATATACATATCTTTTAATAACATTATTTACACCAATAAATACCTCATTACAGCTTCATGCTTTTTTTTATACAAGGTACCCCTGTATTCGTTGTCACTTGACAAACAGTTGACAATTTGCAATGATGTTGTTTGTAACCTCTTCTATATTTTTTCTGCAGCACTGGAGAGAATCATTGATGGTAGATAAAAAGAACAGACATGAATTTGTTTTAGGGTTTGTGGCACATACAATTCTGAGCAATCTTTTCTTACTACTGTAATGAAAAGTGCATGTTTTTCAGATGACAATCACTTCTATGAGAGATAGGTCAGGGGCGTAACTCTTTGGCTGCAGGAGGGCCGAGGAGGTATGGGGGCCCCATGAGGCCTTAATTAATGAGCAATGTCAATGTATATTGGTAAACTAGGACAACCTCTGGATATGTTGGGGGCCCTAAAATGAATTTGCTGTTGGGCGCAGTAATATCTGGTTATGCTACTGTTTATAGGACGTAGGTGAGTGCAGTATTGGAGATCTTCTTTAGTATGCTATTGTTTGATGCGAGTGACAATTTTTGTATGCGCGACTATTTTGTCCAAATGCAAAGACAAAGTCTATATGGGCGTCCAAATAATTTTGACACACGATAATTTTTATGCGCGTGACAATTTTTATGTGCAGTTTCGTAAAAACATTTGTGGGCATCGAAATGCGAAAAAATCCATGCCTGGTGAATTCATTCGCCATCACTAAATTATATCAGAAGGCAGTAAGGTTTGATAATATGAGACTGCAGACCCCCACTAATACACTTTTTTCACTTTTTTGGAGAAAAGAAAAAGGAGTTGGAGGGAGGGAAGATGCAGAACATGAGTAGAACATTTCTCTGATGCATACATTAGTAAATTACGAGGAATGCTTGAGGGTGTCCTTTCGCCTCTTCTCTCTTTTACCCTCCTAACCATTAGGATAGTGTGGAATTTTATATGGCATAATGAAGAATAATGTACATAAAGGGGGTATAAAGGAAGAGGAGGATGAAAAATGGCGAAACTTAGCAGGAAAGATAAAGTAATAAAGTATAGAGGCAACTGTCCATATTGTTACCGTCAGAAGATAGTACATTATCTCTGTCCACCTTTAGAATTTACAAAGTTCCCAAATTCCATACTCAAACTCATGCTACTAAAGCTGGCCACTGACGCAAAGATCTGATCGTACGAATCAACGTACGATCGGACTTCCCCATCTCCCGACCTGCCACTAACCATTCAGATCAAATAAATTACAAAAGAACAGATCAACCGATGTTCTGCCCCTGACAGCAATCATACGAAAGTTATGTCCGACCAAAGCTAGTGACAGTCTCCCTCTGAAAATCGTACGATCGGCAATACATGCTGAGATATTATCGGCAGCCGAAAAACGTCGGGATTCTCCCCACACGGTCTAAAAATCATACGAATCCTCGGTTCATACGATCAGATCTTTGTGTCTATGGCCAGCTTAAGTCTGTTGGGAAAAGATGAAAACAACTAGGAGAAGAAAGTGCACTGCAAGAACACACAAGAGGACTGTAACCAAACGAAACAGTGATTGCACTAGAGCCAGGCGGTTTCCCTTGTTTATATAAAGTCTCATCTATCTGTTTCCTGCCTAGAGTTCTGTACAGTACCCTACTTCGTTCACTGCCCAGGCCATCTGATTTGGGCAGAATTTGAAGCTTTTTTTCCTGTAGATATTTACACAAGTGATATAAGTGTATTGTAGCTGCATGTCATATACAATCCTGCCCCTGCTGTGTGAACTGTCTTCAGTGGAAAGCTGTACAGCTTTTACCTAAAGGCAGAATTTTCATTTTTAGAGTAGTATTTCAGCTGGCATCCAGGTGCTCAGCTGGAAGCTTGGGAATGGCAATAAACTTTGGTTATTCTATCTTGTATTAGAAAACATGACATTTTTCAACATGGAGCCTGTGCCATCTGTAGGTAAACATGATTATATTTCCTGAATGTCCATTCAAAAAATTATCTTGGTAGTGGTATTGTTTATAAAATAAGTGTAAGACGTGCTGGGAGATTACCGGCTCCCCTTACCTCCCAGTGCGCCTCTCGAACAGTTTTGGTGTGCAGGCGCGCACTTCCGGGTTCCCAGTCCCATTGACACCTGCATCATGGTGGAGAGCATCATGACGTCACCGAGGGGCGCCAGATTTCAATTTGGCGCCATATCCTCCTTAAAAGGCCAGTCCACCATTTTGAGAGTGCCCAAGCTAGGTTCCAGTTTTCTGTTCCAGCCGAAGCGTTTATTCTGTGATTGTATTCCTGGTCTTGACCCTTGTCTGACTTCTGACTCCGAATTCTGTCACCTGCCTTGAACTTTTCGCCTGATTCTAGACTACGTCTCCTCTAAATCCTTGACGGTACCTCGTTTATGGACTTGTTGTTTGTTTTGAACTTTTCTCTGGTGTTTTTTGAAGCAGAAAGCCCAGGGCCCCAAAAGGGATCCCCTGTGTGTTGTGAGTGTACCCATCACCAAGCAACGAGGTTGTTACAATTAGTTTTTGTCCCTAAGATTGCCCACTTTGCTGTGCCTGGTCTATTGGTGACAAGCAGGGCTTAGTGGTGTCAAGTGGAATATATGGAGAAATAAATAATATGATAATGTCACATGCAATTCAAGGTTAAGGGAACAATAGAGTGGAGAATAGGAGGCTGTTGATAGAGAAAATTTGAGGTGTGGTCCTTTCTATATAATTATAGAATCCGAATCAGATAGCAAGGCAGGAAATGAGAAACGGGCTCAGAAATAAAATATATTGGAGTGATTACAGCTGAAATGGTGGTTACGGTCCTGTTTATATCAGAGAGGTTAAAATGGTTCTCCCTGGCACGGGTCTCCTGTCTCATTTCTTTTGGCTCATGGCTGCTGACAGCTGCTTAATAATATTCAGGTTCTGTAAAGTGGTTATGTGCTTATTGAGTTGCACTGAAAAAGGTTAGTTGTGGTTCTGTAAATCTGTGTAGCAGCGTGGTAATTGGCATATAGTTTGAGAGCTGTTCTGCACCTGAAAGACAGCTCTGTATGAGAAAAGGGAATATACAGTACCTAGATATATTTGTTCCGATCTGATAACTGGCTAGGATATGGATTGTAAGTGATATTTACACCATAAAACTCATTTACAAACACATGCTCAAAATGCGGGTAAAACCCCCACGTGGCCTTTGCACAATTTATTTGCATTGGTAATATGAGACATTTTGACTTAACAAATGATAGAACTTCACTGAAATTGACAAAAGTGCCCAGATTCAATTTTACAAACTGTGCAGTTAGTAATATTCCCTACGCTTTGTATGTTTCCTTTTATAACAATGAAACACTGTACTTAAAAAGAATATATTTATGAAAACATGATATTATGTCAGAACAAATTTTAAGCTTGTGTAAATAGATCAAAATAGGGTGAAACAGAGTAAACATTTACTAATATACTAAATTCCACCAGTGCAAATGCCCACGTCATTAAATCTGGGCAGCACAGCTGCTTTTTCATTAAACAATGCTGCTTCGCAGTCTTTAATTTATTGCCAGCAAGTGCCCAGTCTGCAAGGAGTGTGTATGTCCTCTCCACGGTGGGCCACTAACATCCATCATGAAATGTGAAAAAATACAGTAGAATCCCGGTTTTACCACAGCAGTTGGACAGCACTGGTCTATTATCTTGTAACTACAGTATATGGTCTATAGTCTGGAAAGCATCCCTTTGATGTTATAATTGTATTCAATGTTACTAGAAGCAAAGTTTCTGTTAAATACAATGGCAGCCTCTAAATTTTTATCAGATCCAGTGGCTCTATACTAGGGATGCACTGAATCCAGGATTTGGTTCGGGATTCAGCCATGATTCAGCTTTTCCCGCATGATTCATCTGAATCCTACTGCTCAGCCGAACCGAAATTCTATTTTGCATAAGCAAATTAGGGGCAGGGAGGGAAATCACGTGACTTTTTTGTCACAAAACAAGTAAAGTAAAAAATGGTTTCTCCTTCCCACCCCTAATTTGCATAAGAAAATTAGGATTTGAGTTCGGTATGCGGCTGAATCTTTCGCAAAAGATTCGGCTGAATCCAAAATAGTGGATTCGGTAAATCCCTTCTTTATACTGAGAACCATCAACTGGTATAATGACTTGTAACTTGCTAATGCACTGCATACGGCTAACATTGTCCAGTTCAGAAAAGCAACAAATATATTTTGATTTTTTTTTTAACGATGAACGCTTAAAGGAAAACTATACCCCCAAAATGAATACTTAAGCAACAGATAGTTTATATCAAATTGAATGACATATTAAAGAATCTTACCAAACTGGAATATATATTTACATAAATATTGCCCTTTTACATCTCTTGCCTTGAACCACCATTTCGTGACTCTATCTGTGCTGCCTCAGAGATCACCTGACCAGAAATACTACAACTCTAACTGTAACAGGAAGAAGTGAGGAAGCAAAAGGCAGAACTCTGTCTGTTAATTGGCTCATGTGACCTTACATGTGGTTTGTATGTGTGCACAGTGAATCGTACGATCTCAGGGGGCGGCCCTTATTTTTTAAAATGGCAATTTTCTATTTATGATTACCCAATGGCACATACTACTAGAAAAGTATATTATTATGATAATGGTTCATTTACATGAAGCAGGGTTTTACACATGAGCTGTTTTACTCAGCATCTTTTAATAGAGACCTACATTGTTTGGGGGGTATAGTTTTCCTTTAAGTCAGTGGATGATTGCTAATGGCCCCATTAAATATACATTTGTGAGTGCAGCTGACAAACATGGCGTAAAAAGTTATTGGAATTTCTGGCTTCATAAAAAAGTTCATATAAATCAGAGGCTTGGCAGCGTTTGTTATTTTAGCAGTGCCAGACTTGCTTGACATTTCTCTGGCATTTAGGGAAAAAAGGGACATTATTGCTGTATTATATTTCAGTCTGATAATTTAAACTGTTAGGTACCAGCTGGGGCTCTAAATGAAGCTGTCACTGTAGATTCAACATCAGATTTAAATCTGATGGTAGATTGTTCAAGGTATATGTGTGTATACATCAATATATATATATATATATATCTATATATCTATATATATAGTCCAAAATGCACACCGTCCATCATCCACATAAAGTGTGTAATAAATACCTGGATGCTACCTTCAAAGCTGTATTATCTAAAGATCAAAGAAAAAGGTGCACACCAGGATTTTCCAAAAAAGGTTAAAATTCCATTTTTATTGGTTTACATTAAAAAGAACCGGCCAATGTTTTGGTCTGATTCTAAGACCTTTCTCAAGACCATGTTCACTGTAAAACAACTTTGTCTAAATAGCTAAAAACATGACACTCACCACATCGTGCACGCCCACATGAACATGTGACTGGAAGAAAACCCTGCACCAAAAGAGCAGCAAAGTATACATTGTTGCAAGTGTGGGTAAAGGAAATTGATAACAATTAATAACCAAAAAGTACTGATATGCAAAAACATAGTAACAATATATGGCAACATATTAGCATTGTCAGGAAGCACTGATTAACATTGATTTAGAAAGCATAAGAAGGAGCAGTACTTATTCAAACCTGAGGGGGCAAGAGTATTACATTTACGTATCCAGAAGGCTTCACGTTAAGGAATATGGTCTATGGCTATAAATTTGAAGGTGGGCAATCGGTGGCCCATTTCAAAAAATGTTAAGCAACAGGTTTGTTTGTTACCCCATCTCTGAAGGCTGTGCTGATAGCGGATCGGTGCCCATCCATCCGTAACCGCAGTGTTTGATCAGTCTTGCCCACATAGGATAATCCACATGGGCATGTTATTAAGTATACCACATGGGTAGTCATACAGGTAATATGGTGTCTGATGGTAAGATGTTTGCCCGGTTGGGGATGGAGGAAAGAAGTACTTGGGGGCATATACCTGCAAGATGTACAATTCGGGCATCAATAGCACCCCGGTTTTGCACCACCTAACCAGCCACTAGGTTTTTTTAGAATAACATTCAATTAGGTCATTTTTGAACAAGCAAATCTCTCAAATTAGTGCCACGTTTGTAACTCAGCACAGGGGGGCCCAGGAAACAGAAAATCAATACATACTTACCGAGATTTTCGTTTCCTGTACTGGAACATGGCAGTGGGCACTGTAGGGTTAATCCCTCCTGTCGCAGACGGAACAGGAACTTCCTAATGAATAAATTAACCTCCCTTCCCCCGCGCTGCCATCTTTTGATTTCTTGACTCCCCCAAAACGAGGGTTGGGAAGCTTTGCCCACTGCCATGTTCCAGTACAGGAAACGAAAATCTCGGTAAGTATGTATTGATTTTCTGTTTTCCTGTTACTTACACATGGCAGTGGGCACTGTAGGGACATACAGAAGCAGACAATACATGGGTGGGTTATGCCAAAGACAATTTAATTATTTAGAGCACAGTTAAGAACTGCAGAGCCAAAATTAGAAAGACTCTTGGAGTAAATATCAAATTTGTAGTGTTTGATAAAGGTGTCCCACGAACTCCATACTGCTGCTTTGCAGATGTCTTCTGAAGTTACCTGGGCCCAGAGTGCCCAGGATGCAGCTGTACCTCTGGTTGAGTGTGCCTTAAGCTGAGAGGGTACTGTGTGGGACTGGTGTGAATATGCCATTCTGATGCATTCCTTTATCCAGTTAGACACCGTTTTTTTGGTAGGTTGATTACCTAGTCTTGTACCTTGAGTAATGATTAGCAACGAGTTAGTTTTCCTGATTTCCTTGGTTCTTCCAAGGTAGATTTTGAGGCATCTGACAATATCTAGAGAATGCCACTTCTCCTCTTCCAAGGAACTAGGGTTCTCAAAAAAGGTAGGTAGTATAATGTCTTGAGACATGTGAAACTTTGACACCACTTTTGGTGTAAATTCATCCAAAGTTCTTAATATCACTTTATCATTATAAAAAGTGATTTTGTCTGGTTCTGCTGATATAGCGTGAATTTCACTCACTCTTCTGGCAGATGTTATGGCAAGAAGAAACGCCATCTTAATGTTAACCATTTTAAGAGGTACCTTGTCCAGAGGTTCGAAAGGAGTCTCTGTTAGAGCTTTCAGGACCAGACTTAAATCCCATGGGGGAACTTTGGTTTTAGATAAGGGTCTCGTTCTTTTTAGGGCTTGAACAAACCTTTTGATTAGTCGTCTGGAACTCCAGTTTATGCCTGAGAAATGCGAAATGGCCGTAATCTGGCCTTTGAGGGTCGAATTGCTCAATTTTAATTCCACTCCACTTTGTAAGAATTCCACTATTTGTAATTCGGAGTTCTGTGTGTGGAGTGTATTCCTGGTGGAACACCATTCTGAGAATTTTTCCCAGGTCTTGTAATATTTTTCAGTTGTAGAGTGTTTTTTGGCCGCTAGCAAGGTGGTGATTGAGCCTTCTGAAAGGCCTAGGGATCTCAGTTTCTCACTTTCAAACGCCAAGCCGTTAGAGCGAGTTTTTCTGGATAGGGATGAACCCGTGTCTGCTGAGTGAGGAGATCCTTTCTTCCTGGCAGTTTCCAGAAATTCCCTTTGGCCAGTCTGAGAAGTTGAGGGAACCACACTCGTCTTGGCCACCAGGGAGCAATCAGGATTACATTGGCTTGATCTTCCAGTATTTTCCTGATAACTTTCGGGATCAGTACTATTGGAGGGAATATGTACAACGGTCCCCAGTTCCAGGTTATTGAGAAAGCATCCGTCAAGGTGGCCTCTGGATCTTGTTTCCAAGAGCAAAATGTTTGCATTTTCTTGTTGAACCTGGACGCCATCAAGTCCATCTTGAAAGGACCCCATTTCTTCCAAATTGTTCTGAAAACTTGGTTGTTTAGTTCCCATTCTCCTTCCATTGGGGGAGATCTGCTTAATTTGTCTGCAATCTCGTTGTTTTTCCCCGGGATATGGATTGCTTTCAGAGATAGTAAATTCTTTTCTACCCATGTAAGTATGGTCATGGTCAGGGATAAGAGGCTCCAGCATTTTGTTCCTCCTTGTTTCATGAGGTATCTGACCGCTGTTGTATTGTCTGATTTGATCAGAACTGCCTTCGATGATATTAGAGGAGTTTTTAACTCCAGCCAGTTGGATGATTTCTGACTCTCTTCTTTGTTCCACCAACCTTGTACTTTGTGTTCCCCCAAGTGGGCTCCCCATCCTGTACTGCTGGCATCTGTGGTAATTGTGATCCCATAATCTACCAAGAAGGGCATGGGGACTGACAGGTTCTCTGCTTGCGTCCACCAAGTTAGACTCTTCAATGTTTCTTTCCCCAAATAGATGAGTTGATCCTGCTCTTGCTTCCTGTTCCATTGGGACAGGAAATCGAACTGGAGAATCCTGGAGTGTAGCTGTGACCATTTGACACAGTCTATTGTGGAGATAATTTTCCCTAGTAACTTCTGGCAAATTATTGTTGTTGTAATAGGGTGGCGAATGAGTTGGTGTGTTTGTGAGATTAAGTCCTTCATTCTTACCTCTGGAAGGCTCAAGAGCATCTTTTTGGTATCCAAAATCGTGCCCAAATATTCCAGTCTCTGACTGGGGATGAGCATGGACTTTTCCTCGTTTATTTTCCAACCTAACTGTTCCAGGTAGCTTTGTACTATTGTTAGACGAGTCTTCAAAGTTGCCACCGTCTGTGCTTTGAGAAGGATGTCGTCTAAATAGGCATAAATTTGGATTCCCTTGAGCCTCAGGTTTTCTAGTACTGGGGCTAGGATTTTTGTGAAAATCCTTGGAGCGGTTGCCAGCCCAAAAGGCATTGCTGCATATTGATAATGTTCTCCAAGAATTTTGAACCTTAGGAATCTTCTGTGAGCTTTCCAAATGGGTATGTGTAAATAGGCGTCCCTTAGATCCAGCTTGACCATCCAATCTCCTTTGGATAGGGCTGCAGCGATTGATCTTAGGGTTTCCATTCTGAATGTAGGAATCTTCAGGTTTTTGTTGAGTTTTTTTAAGTTTAAAATAACTCTGTATTCCCCATTTACCTTTCTTCGTAGGAAAAGATGGGAGTAGATTCCCTTGAATCTTTGATCTGGGTGGACTTTTGAGATCACTTTGTTCCGCCATAAGTCTCCTATTATGAGTCGGAGATGTTTTGTGGCTTCTTTTGTTCTTGGTCTGTCTGATGAGATGAAAGAGTTGTGGGGTTTCCTTACAAATTCCATTTGATATCCTTTTGATACGACCTCCACCGCCCATTTGTCTCTTATGTTTTGAGCCCAAACTGTCTTGAAACTGTTCAATCTTCCTCCTAGATAAGACAGCTGGACTCTCGCACCTTCATGCTTTTTTGTCTGTTTTGGGCTCTCTTTTGTAACCCTGTGATTGGAAATTTTGGCTTCTGGATTTCCATTGCTTAGGGTTGTACTTTCCTGGTCTATATTGCCTTGCATCTCGAAAGGAGTTACGCTGATTTTTGTAGTTGAACCTTTTATCTCTTCTTTCTTGAGGTAGGAATGCAGATTTTCCAGCTGAGGCTTTAGAGATGATTTGATCCAAACTGGTTCCAAACAATAAGTCTCCCTTGAACGGTAAAGAGCACAAGTTGTGCTTTGATTGGGAATCTGCGTTCCAATGCCTCAGCCAGAGGGATCTTCTTGCCGCCACCGCAAGACCCATTGATCTGGCTGCCAATTTGACATTACTGAGTGAGGCTTCCGCAGAATAATCATTGCCTATTTTGATATCATGGAGCATTTCCAGAAGTTTGGATCTTTCTGTCCCTGTCTTGATGGCATTTTCCAGCTCATTTATCCAGATTTTATTGTCTCTGGTTGTTGTAGTATTAGCTACCTCAGCCTTGCAAATAGCCCCCGTCAAGAGGTATAATTTCTTTAAGGTGGCGTCTTGCCTTCGTTCCATTGTGTCTTTGAGGGATACTCCCTCATCTACAGGTAATGTGGTTCTTCTGGCCACTCTGGTAATGGATGCGTCTACTTTGGGTATGTTATCCCATGTTTTCGCGTCTTCCTCCGAGAAAGGAAACATTTTCTTAAATTTTTTGGAAAAGGTAATTTTCTTATCAGGTGTTTCCCACTCCGTTTCCATTGTTTTCTTAATAACCTCATGCAGAGGAAATAAATGTTTTTTCTTCGCTGATGATTTAAACATTTTGTCACCTTTATTAGTTATAGATTCATCTCTTAGGTCTAGTGTCTTTCTAATTGCTTTGATTAGGGGCTCCACCATCTCTGGTGATATGTCTGATTCCTCTTCTGAGTCTGACTCCGAAATTTCACCTTCAGATACTGGGGAGATCGTTTCTCTAGGTCTGATACTTATGCTTTCATTTGTGCTATGTTGTTCTGCATTAAGGTTACTTAAGACTTTGTCCGTGACTTGTGAAACCATATTTGACATGGAATTGTTAAATGAATCTTTCATCCACTCAATTAGGTCTGAGAACTGTTTGGAGTTGACCCCCGCAGCCTCTTCCAGGCACTTTTTGCATAATCTTTTGTCTGGCAATGCTGCATGTCCACATGAGGAGCATTCATTTCTACTGGATTTCCTCCTTTGATCTTCCCTGATTGGAGAACTTCTGTAGAAAGGATAGTTTTATTAAGAATCTAGCACATCTCTTTAGTATTTGTGATTTTTTTAACAAACCAAATACACTCACCCCCTTGAGCCTGAATATGAGCGTCTAGAACTCATCACACCAGTCCCCTGTTGAAACAATAATTGTACTGGTGCTTAACCTTATCCTGTCCGTCATGAGGCTAATGCGTAAGTATAAGGGTGTCTACTTACAGTTAGTACACCTAATATCACTTGTGGCACAATCCGACTGTTTGGCAGCTTCACAATGTCCTGGTAGGGGGAGATAGAGACGCAGTATTTCTATTACACATACAGCAGCGTCTAATCCTTTTGGCGCGTTTGCTTTTGAATTTTTCGCGCCTGCGCATTACCTTTCTGCAGGTTGCGGTCATTCAGCGGTTTATTGCGCATGCGCCGATAACTGGCATTACGACTTACTACACTGATCGGCAACGGATGGCCAAGGACTCGCCAGTCCCCCCAGAAACGCACACAAGCACAAAGGCTCAGTCCTGGAGCTTCAGCGCAGGAGATGTTTACCACGCTGGCACTTGTTGGGGGAGTGCAGGAAGAAAAAAAGATGGCAGCACGGGGGAAGGGAGGTTAATTTATTCATTAGGAAGTTCCTGTTCCGTCTGCGACAGGAGGGATTAACCCTACAGTGCCCACTGCCATGTGTAAGTAACAGGAAATAAGCGTCGCAAATCTTTGTCAGCCTCAATAATTTTCCAGTGGTCCCTAACACATCTGTTAATGTTGTTACTACCAACATTATAAGTGGTAGTAAAGGTAAGCCTAGGCTCTTTTTCCAGTGCTCTACCAGGTTCAGCCATACGTTGCCTGGCAGTCTCTAAAGCATTTTGCAGTACCCTATCAGGATAACCCCAATCCTTAAAGCGGGACCACATCTTATCAAGCTGATGTTCTGCGTGCTCCTCAATGGAGTTATTACGAAGTACCCTGCAAAATTGTGAAACGGGAAGAGACCGTTTCATCGACGTTGGATGACAGCTATTATAATGGAGGAGAACATTCTTATCAGTTGGCTTTCGGAATAGGGTGTAATAAGGATGGTTATTCACAATCAATTCAATATCCAAAAAATGTATTTTGTTTGGATGAATCTCATAAGTGAACCTAACCGGGTTATCCAATGTGTTAAGCGCCTGTACTATATCAGCAAATTCCTCCGGGGTCCCACGCCAAATCTATAATAGCCATCATCCACCGGTCTCGTTTCATAATTTTGCAGGGTACTTTGTAATAACTCTATTGAGGAGCACGCAGAATGTCAGCTCGATGAGATGTGATGTGGTCCCGCTTTAAGGATTGGGGTTATCCTGATAGGGACCACCGGAAAATTATTGAGGCTGACAAAGATTTGCAACGCTTAGTCCCGGGCCCCCCTGTGCTGAGTTACAAATGCGGGAATAATTTGAGAGATTTGCTTGTTAAAAATGACCTAATTGAATGTTATTCTAAAAAACCTAGTGGCTGGTTAGGTGGTGCAAAACCGGGGTGCTTTTGATGCCCGAATTGTACATCTTGCAGGTATATGACCCCTAGTACTTCTTTCCTCCATCCCCAAACGGGCAAACATCTTACCATCAGACACCATATTACCTGTATGACTACCTATGTGGTGTACTTAATAACATGCCCATGTGGATTATCCTATGTGGTCAAGACTGATCAAACACTGCGGTTACGGATGGATGGGCACCGATCCGCTATCAGCACAGCCTTCAGAGATGGGGTAACAAACAAACCTGTTGCTAAACATTTTCTTAAAATAGGCCACCGATTGCCCACCTTCAAATTTATAGCCATAGACCATATTCCTTAACGTGAAGCCTTCTGGATACGTAAACTTAATACTCTTGCCCCCTCAGGTTTGAATAAGTACTGCTCATTCTTATGCTTTCTAAATCAATGTTAATCAGTGCTTCCTGACAATGCTAATATGTTGCCATATATTGTTACTATGTTTTTGCACATCAGTACTTTTTGGTTATTAATTGTTATCAATTTCCTTTACCCATACTTGCAACAATGTATACTTTTCTGCCCTTTTGGTGCAGGGTTTTCTTCCAGTCACATGTTCATGTGGGAGTGCACGATGTGGTGAGTGTCATGTTTTTAGCTAATCACAACTGTGGAGCTACTGCGGAAGCAATTTCTAGTAATCAAACAATATTTACCCCTCCACTGGCAAGGATCCAAAAGCTACCAGTGGGTGGTACCAGTGGGTGGATGAGACATAGCAGAAATGGCAGGGAGCTCAGGAAGCCCAGGTTAGGTTGCTTCAAACAACAATCCACAAATCCAGATTCGCTGAAATTTGCTATCCATTCTTTTCCATGGCAATTACTTTCCTTATGAAACACAAGTACAAAAAATATGTATGCAGAACAATAATGTCTTACAGTAGTACAGTACTGTATCACAAAATGTACAGTTATCCAGACATAAGTTGCATCCCTTCCCGGACCCATCATGCAAACTGCATCTCAAGGCACATTATTTCTATATAACATTAATAGTGATGGGCGAATTTATTCGCCAGGCGCGAATTTGCAAGTTTCTTTGACGCCAGCGACAATTCTGACGCCGGCATCAATTTCAACTCTGGCGTCAATTAAACGGACGCCCATTGACTTTTTTTTTTCCAAAATAATTTTTTATTAAACGACGCCCATTGACTTTAATGCTCGTCAAATGTCGCTGGCGTCGAAATTGTATTTTGTTTTGCGCGGCACGACTGTCGGATGCAGACGCAGCATGCAACGTCTGCATCCGACAGTCGGATTAACACTGCAACACCATCCAACAATGGATTAATTTAACTCATTACCTTACTGCAACTTCACATTTCCATTACTTACCTTATTTCTGTCGCATCCGAAGTGAAGCCTGCGTTTTATGTGCAGCGAGTCGGATCGCACGGAAATCATCTGTGAAGTCCAACCCTAATTTGGAGCTTTCTGGATAATGGGTTTCTGTATAACGGATCCCACACCTGTACATCTGATTAGCTGCTATGGTGCACAGGACTAGGACAACTGTTTAATTGGAGTTTGATCTAGAACAGCTGGAGGAAAGGGGCCAATTTCAGTGCACAAGGACATATTCCATGAATACAAATGTCTCTCACTTCACGCATTAACATTCATGGTATGTAGACAATTTAAACTAAAGGATAAATGTTAAAAATGTAAAATGAGGAAGATTTTTTTTAAACTCAGAGCCACATTTATTCTGTTGAATTGAAAGGGTGGTTGGAAGCTTTATGGTGAAAGGTAAAAATGCTCATATTAGACTAGACAAGTGCTACTTATTCCTATACACAAGGTAGGAAAGAATGAAAGATAAATGAGCTTGACAAATATAATTTGTCTTCACTGCTAAATCTTTTCAAGCGCCTGCCTTTTATTTTGGAGGGTGCACACAAAGTGCTTAACTGCAGCTTGCGGGACATTCAGTTGCTATCATATCCTAGCTGTCTCATAGCAAATTGCAGTCATTTTAATGTACATTCAAAATGTAATTTCACTGCATTTTGACTGGATGCGGCTGTGCTTGGATTCCTCGTATGATTAATGGCAAAACAAGTGCCAGACAAATGATTTTAGAAAGTAGCATCACAGGATAATTTTGTGCTGTAGTCCCTTAATCTTCCTGTGGGCTGCCAAGTTCATTTTACTGATTGGCCCAGTTACTGAATAAGCTGTTTTCTGAAATGGATATGTTTCACAAGTAAATAGTGTGACCTGTACTGGTTTTGTCTCCCTGGTTCTCATGAATTATGGGTTGCAGTTATGACACCAAGGGGCAAATCCATTAACCTGCGGAAATCCACCAGCGACGGCTTCGCTCACCACGCCACACTTCGGCCAGGTGAAAATTCGCCAGGACAACACAAATTCACTAAAATGCGAAGTTGCTTCCAGGGTGCCAAACAATGGCGAAATTTTGCTAGGGTTAATTCTGCAAGCAAAGGAAGTTGCGCTAGTGTTGGCTAATTTGCATACGGCGGGAAGATATGTTGCAGAAAATACATTACACTACACAAGCCCAGGGAACCTTAATAAGATAAAATAAAGTTGTTATATTGCCCTACACATGAGCCCAGTGTATAGTTTGTGTGCCATATGTTAGGAAATGTAGGGTACGATCTTTTGCAGCCTATCACCCTGAAAAATTTAAAAGTCGCCAGAGTTTTTTGGGACTTAGAAAAATGTTCAAATTTTTTTTTAATAACTCCTATCAACTCTGTTGCACTTTGACTGGTCTGAGGTGGTGAAGGCAAGTCTGGTGCAAGAGGTGACGTTCATTAAAATCCGAATTTAGTGAATTTGCGTAGTTACATCCATTCACCAGAGCGAAAATTCACCTGGTGTTTAGAGTGCGAAGTAGCGCTACAGTCCATCTCCTTCGCTAGCGAATTTATGGCAGAGCCTGTTAGTAAATCCCGCTGGCGAATTTTCGTCAGCCTTAGTTAATTCGCCCTTTAGTAAATTTGCCCCCAAACTCTTTACAGCTGGTTGATGCAGGCCACTAGTTTCTCAAGAACCTTTACTGATGCTTCTCCATCATTGATATCTAATTTTAATTCTGATACTTTTCCAGTGTCGGACTGGGCAGACGGGACACCCAGAAAAAAACAGGTCGGCCCAGATCCGTACCCACATCTGCCCCTTAATGGCGCGCCCCCTTTGTCGGAGGCTGCGGCAAAAAAAAGGTTGTGCACTCTGTGCACACGCATGAGCACAACCACAGCCGCACGCGCACACTGGTGTGGCAGAGTTGGGGCCGGAGGGGGGCCCTAGGGCAGTAGCCCCGGTGGGTCCCCGGGCCCCCCAGTCTGACCCTGCACTTTTCTTTGGCATTAAATGGACATTCAGGAGCAGTATGACACCATAATTCATACTAACTTATCTTTCATTCATTCAGTACAGTTTATAGTAGTAAAGGGAATTTCTCCCTTTTGAATTTGGCAAAAAAAATTCGAATTTTGACGCCTGAATCAATTTTTATATTTATAATTTTTTATGCTCGCGTCAATTTTGACGATGCCGTTAAAGTCAATGGGTGTCCAAATAGTGTTGACGCACGACAGTTTTGCCGCAAAGTATTACAGGCATTTATGCCGGCGAATTTATTTTGTGAATTTATTTGCCAGCGGCGAAACGCAGAAATTTTGCCGCAAATTTGCGCCTGCTGAATCTATTCGTCCATCACTAGTTTATAGAACTCTAACTTTTCTCTGCAGTTTAAAGAATGACCCTTAAAGAGGACGCTGCTTTTAAATTAACTTGAAGTATGATGTAGAGAGCGAAATTCGGAAGACGGTTTGGAATTGGTTTTCATTTATTGTTATTCATGGTTTTTGAGTTATTTAGCTTTTTATTCAGCAGCTCTGCGGTTTTCAATTTCAGCAATCTGGTTGCTAGGGTCCAACTTAACCTAGCAACCATGCATTTCTATGATTAAGAAACTGGATAGAATGATGAGTAATAAAAAGTAGCAATAGCTATACATTTGTAGACTTACAGAGAAATAGTTTTTTTAGGTGGTGTCAGTGACCCTCATTTTAAAGCTGGAAAGAGTCAGAAGAAGGCAAATAATAAAAACTATTTAAAAAAAAAAAAAAAATGAAGGCCATTTGAAACATTTCTTAGAATTAGCTTTCCCCCCCTCTAACTTCACCTTTGCGTTAACTTTTAGTATGGTATAGGAATGGCTACTCTAAGTAACTTTTCTGTTGGTCTTTATTTTTTCGCTTCTATCGTTTTTTTAATTATTTGCCTTCTTCTGACTCTTTTCCACTTTCAAATGGGGGTCACTGACCCCATGTAATAAAAATGCTCTGTAAGGCTACAAATGTATTGTTATTGCTACCTTTTATAACTCATCTTTCTATTCATCCTCTCCTATTCATATTCCAGTGTCTTATTCAAATCAATGCATGGTTGATAGGGTAATTGGGACCCTAGCAACCAGATTGCTGAACCTGCAATGAAAGAGCAACTAAATAAAAAGCTAAATAACTCAAAAACCACAAATGCTGAAAAATATTCCAATTGCAAATGTCACTTTCTTCATCATACATAAAGTTTATTTAAAAGTCAACAACCCTTTAGGTTTGGGTTATTACTCTATAACTAGTGATGGGTGAATTTATTTGCCAGGCGTGAATTCCAGCTATTCGCCGCCGGCGAATAAATTAACGAAACTATTGCGAAAATTCGCCAGCGTCAAAAAAAAAGCCGGTGTCTGTTTTTTTGGACGCCGGCGCAATTTCGCCAAGAATGGAAGCCAGCGTCAAAAAAATCGGACACCGGCGTCAAAAACAGACCGTTTCGCAGGAAATTCGCAAATTTTTTGCCGAAACGCTCCAAATTTGCCCATCAGTATCTATAACTTCAGCTGAATCATCCTACTAGATGTTGGCATTATGGAGTGAACATGGAAGAGGGTTGAACATCTTTATTGTCAAGAGGTGAAGAAAAGCCTTTAGGAATCTGATTAAGATCTATAAAATCCTATATAATAAAGTTGAAGTGTCTCTGCGTCCAGTCCCTGTGTCCGTGGGATTGCGCTACTGCGCATGTGCCCCACGGACTACACACAAAAATGGCCTGAGCTGTGACCTGCAACCCCACAGGAGTTGGTTTGAGCTGTAATTAAGACAGGCAGTGCGGGGAGGCGGCGCTGAGAACTGCAGTCAAACCGTAATATGGTATTAGGAACTGGCAACGCGCTATCCATCCACCTGCCGTTCCTCCGCCCCTGGCTCCTCCCTCCTTTCCCGACTCCTCCCTTCCTCCCAGCAGCGGCTCTGTGCTTACAGGTCCGGACAAGATGAGCGGGTGCGTTGGATTCTACAAGCAAGAGCTGAACAAGACGGTGTGGGAAGTGCTGGAGCGGTACCAGCGTCTCATCCCCGTCGGTTCCGGTGCCTTCGGCTCTGTTAGGTAGGTGGGGCGATTAGTGAAGCGGGTGGGGATTGGGCCTTGGCACCATCATGCAGTGCATCAAACTGTGCGGCAAATAGTCTCTGCCACAGGCTGAAGGGGCACCGGCGGCACGTTACTGTGTTCTGAGGCAGGGCGTGCTCATGTTTTCTATCACAACTTAGTGCTGTACTGTGAGAGTTGTAGTTCTGACGCTCCCTGGGCCAGATGATAGGGAAGCAGTGCTGTATGTGTGTGTCGCACCTATACTATATATATATATATATATATATATATATCCTATATAATATCCTATCCTATATAATAAAGTTGAAGTGTCTCTGCGTCCAGTCCCTGTGTCCGTGGGATTGTGCTACTGCGCATGTGCCCCACGGACCGTCTCTGGCGAATTTAAACTCTAAAATGGGTTTTTATAAATGTTTGACTACATATGTTCTAGCGCCCGTTAATTTAACGGACTTAATGTCTAGTAATATATAATGTACGAGCCACTGAGCCAGTATTGTAAGGTTAGGAGACTGTCTTTTATTATACAATTTTAATTAAGGTGCTTTAAAAACATACATATGAAGTAGTACCATGAAGAAAGCCATAGGGAGATGCTGCCTGGAATCCTCCCATGAGCGGCTTGTCATGTATCAATAAGTTTTGCTAAAGAACGTCTTCAAGACAGCGCAAAAGCAGATTTTTATTACATTGCTCTGCATAAGTTTATTGGCACTATGTTTCCTTGGTGTCTCTCCGTAGCCTTAAATCTAAATGAATGTGCGTTGTCCTAGGCAAGGTACCATTATTTTATCTTGCATTCCTCTGCCTATTGCTGTTCATCATATCAAATCACATCACAGGGGGATAGATATGTTGCACTTGTACAAATTGACTTCATTCTCCATGTTTTCCTCTCATTCCCTATTTCATTTTTTGTCATCCTCAGGAGATTCTTATGGGGAAAGAATATTAAGAAAACATTAACGAATGTATTTTACCTAAGAGCTGATACAGAGATGATATACAGAATGATAGCATTATATCATTTTAACAGAATCAATGATTATGTTTAAAATGCTGAATATATGTATCAGTTTGGTAACAGGATGTATCTAACATAAATAAAAACAATGTTACCTCAAGTGACTTTATAATGTTCTTAAAAAAAACCCTAAATGTGGAATGAGTGTAGGCTTTTCAGGTGCGGGTATAGATGCGGGTCGAGTTGCGGGTCTCTTCCTGCTGCAGCTCTCTCCCTGCAGCTTTCCCTCCACTCATCTCCCCCTCCCATCTGACTTCAGGCACAGCTCTCAGCTCATATGGCGTGCTTCTGTCCCTCTCGACTATTGGCCATGTTTGATGATAGCACTTCCGGTTTGCAGCATCAGCACTTCCGGTTTGATGGTGGTTGGCAGGTTACGGATAAGGCAGTTGCGGGTTTGGGTCGGGTAGTGTTTCAAAGTGGGTAAATATGCGGGTCGTGGTTTGGGTTGTGGGCTACAGGTTTGGGTCAGGGTCAGGGTCTTAGAAATTGGTTCCTTGCAGGACTCTGTCTCAGGCACCATCTTCTGTCTATTAAGATACTCTTTGGGCCTTTTCGGCGAAATGGATCCTGCAGCTGCATGTGCAGTTGGAGCTGACTAGCTCCAATTACACATGCGCCTGCAGGGTCCAGGGGCGATCTGCCAATGAGGCAAGCAGAGGCGCTCGCCTCATGCGGCATCGCCAGCATTGCGCTCTCTGCACTAGCATTGCTGCCTCCCCCCAGAAATGGAATCGGGCTGGAGGGGTGCGACATTACTGGATCCGCCTCAGGTGGCAATGTACACAGAAACGGCGCTGGCAGGGTCCGTATCTGCAGTGAGACACTTAACCCCAAATGTAATAAAAGGCAGTAAAGCTGGCCATAGACGTGCAGATTTTACCCTTGTAACCGACAAACGATCAGACGTCTCAATCTTCTGACCTGTCACTAACCATTCAGATGAAATAAAGCATTAAAAGAACAAATCAGAAGATGTTCTGGCTGTGACAGCAATCGTATGAAAGTTATGTCCGACAAATAGCAGTGACAGTCACCCATTGATAACGTCAGATACATGCAGAGATATTACAATTAGCCAACAGAAATATTTTAACCTGTCTGATCGACTAAACGACTGAACCCCATGGTATCAAAAATGTCAGGAAGATCCACACGCGGTCCGAAAATCGCACAAAACTTTTCGTATGACTATATCTTTGCGACTATGGCCAGCTTAAGATACAGATAGGAAGGTAGAACAGAGTGGATTGTGTGGTGGAATTGCTGCATTGTGGGTAAGAAAATGGTGATTTGCACCCAAAATTGCACTTTGCACACTGTGCTTGCTTTTGTAAATGATCCCTAATGCGACATACATGTGATCTTCTTACTTTAATACAGTATTCAAAATATAAAAAGTATTACATACATTTACGTATTGGGATCATGCAAGGGTATAGTTCTAGTTTTTTTTTCTAAATTTTTATTGGAGCAATAATTGTACAATTATTAATTATTATTAAGTTATTAATATTGCTCTGCTTTTTCACCGTATTCCAGTAGATGGGATATGTCTTTTATGGTCATTGTAGTCTAGTAATTCTTTTAGTTACATAACCATTAACCTTTTAACCAAAACAAAAGATTAAGAAAATTAAAACTTATATACATAATAGAAAGAAAAAAGAAAAGAAATAATAGTTCTAGTTTTGTTTTAAAAAAAAAAATGATGCTGCTCAAGTATTTTTTATATAATGATAAACGTAAAACAGAATACAAGTAATTGTAAAAATTATTTTCAAATATTATCCTAAAGCTGGGATACCTATTGGCACTCTTTTATTTTTCAGATGATGCTACAGCGTCAATAGTCAATCAATAGTTAACTTTTACAGCAACAGTTGACTTAGTATAATAAAGAAAAAGAAATCCATTGGGTTAGTGCATAAGTCACCAGTAGCTGCATTTCAAGCACCCTGGTACCTGATAATCATGATTAAATTCAGAATGAGGCATCCTCAGCAGCCATTGTCATTTCACACCTTCAGGAAAAGATTACACAGTTATAGAATGAATGGATGCTGCCATTTGCTGTAGCACTGCAGGTTCCACTACTGCCTCAGACTGATTGTGGCATCAAACACAATGTATCGCTTCCTTCAGTGGTGAAACCAGATGAACAAATTACCCCGCTCATAGTGCTCACTAGACCCTGTAGTCTATGAAATGAATGCCGAACTCTTGTTAGAGGACAAAGAATACAACATCAAGTATTTCCCGACTCCACTTCTCTTTTATTAATATGTGTAGAACTGCCTAATAAATCAAGTGTTGTATATCCTTTTTTTAAAAAAAAAACTTGTTGATTTTTAATTCTAAGCACATTTGCAATAAACTATTAAGGGCTACTTTGAACCACTTTTAATGGAAATGTGTTTCTTTCTTCTTGTTTTAGAAACCAAGCCTGCGTGCATTTTCAATAACATGGAGTACTATGATGGGGACATGTTCCGTATGGATGCCTGCCGCTTTTGTCGATGTCACGGTGGTGTTTCCATCTGTTTCTCAGCACAGTGTGGAGAGCTGCATTGTGATCGCTATTATGTGCCAGAAGGGGAATGCTGTCCAGTATGTGAAGGTGAGCAGTAAACTTCTGTTGACTTTAGGTTCACTAGCGGTTCTGGATGCATAGTTGGCCAAAGGGACATAAAGGAGTGATTTGCATGTCTCCACCCATGATGCCTTATGAGAGAATTAAAACTCTAATTTTTGGTATTAAGGCAGTGCTGTGTGTATGGTATGAGACAAGTAAACACCTTCTGATTTCAGAAGGCTTCACTTTGCATGTAATTGCTTGTGAAGGACTTTTTAGATCCTTTTAACCCTATCCAGGTTCGGTTTTCTATTTAGATTCACTAAACATGCAACAAAATGTTCTATTAGAAAGGAGAATTTTATTTTTACATTTAGATTTTAGTATGTTATTGGTGGACCAAGTCCAAGCTTTTTATTTATATTTTATGTTTTTTGAGTTATTCTATTAGCAGCAGTGTTTCTAGACCCTGTGCTGCCCTGAGTCAGCCTTTCCTTTGCCGCCATCCCTGCTTACGTTCAGGAACTCTGGCGTGGATCGAGGAGAGGGGAATTTAAGCTTTTAAAGTTACCAGGAGCAGCTTTTTGCTACCCCTGGTAACTTGCAGGCTGCTGTCTCCTGAGGCAAGTCTCTCAACTTGCCTCATGGCAGCAGTGTTCCTATTAGTGGGGAATAGTCCCACCCTGTCCCAACCACACCCTAATCCACCCAGGCCACACAGCAGGGCCGGAACTAGGGGTAGGAAGAGTAAGCACATGCCTAGGGCGCAAAGCTGGGAGGGCGCCAGGCACCTACCCCAAGTCCGGTTCCCTTCTCTGCCCGACTCTCTGCATTTTTTCGCGCTTTTTGCGCTTCTGCACATGCGCGCGAACTTCAATTCACGCATGCAAATTATATCGCAAATGCGCACATGCGAGCGCAAATGCGCACATGCGCACGCTAAACAGTCGCCTAGGGCGCCTGCCCAGAGTGGCCCGGCATTGCCACACAGCCAGTGATGCCCCCTGCTCCAACTGCTTCTGAGAAATTTGAACAAAATTTAAATGGTTACTGGTGAATTAACCACCCTTCAGCTGGTCAACTAATAATGGCCCAGTTACCCAATGTCAATAATTTGCACCCAAATCTTTTACTTAATAAAAAGCATACAAATTTTTCTCAAATTTCTGGGAGGGTATGGGTTGGCATCTCTCTATTATGTTTTATCCTTTAAGATGGCCTTACACGAGTAGATTATGTGGGCCCATATATTGGCCCTGCCTGATGGCCTATCCAATAGATATCTGGCATGTTTTAAAAATTCCTTTAGGTGAGGACCACCTCTGTGTGTTGATGTAGTCTTCTCCCGATGGGCATGTTATGATCCAATCACTGACCTTGGGGCCAAGCAATGGGATCAAATCGGTTAAAGATCTGCTAGTTTGGCAAGGACTCCAACAAGTGAATTTAATTGTGCATGGCCATCTTAACTCATCTATTTCACCTTTCCTTCTGACAACCAAACTGATGCCTGGTTGCTAGAGTTAACATTCCCTAGCAAGCAGAGAGCGATTGCAACTTCAAGCCTGAGAGCTGCAGAAAAAACAATATTGTGTTATAAATATATCAGTTATGAAACTAAAATCTCCATTATAAAGCATGTGATTACATTTCTCCATGCAAGCAAAAATTGCCAAAAATGGGCTACACGTTTTTTTGAAAAAGAAAATCAGTATTTCCCAAGCAACTGTACTAATGAAAGACAATTTCAGACACAGCTTATTTTTCAGTTATGTCTGCAGAAACACAGCAGTCTTTGGATACGTGAATTTGCCATGTACAATTTTAGTACAGTATGTTCAGCAAGGAGTGCCATTGCAAAATATTTGTAAGATACAATAGGAAAATAATAATTAAAAATATATTGGCTATTGGACGATCTTTTGATACATGAAAAACTGGTAAGTTTGAAAATGACTGACATTTTAGCATTAAAGAACTGGTTTAAAGTCCTAAAGTGTCAGTAATTTCCCTCAAGTGCGGAAAGTGATTGTCAAATCCATTCTCGCTGCATGTGATTTGCATTGGTAAGCAAGGATTTAAACAGGTGATATTGCTCACACTGAGCAGCTAAGCACAACCACCCCAGAGAGCGCAAGCGACTTCTATTATTCAAAGTATTTCACTACGTTATGCCAAACGAACACACTTTTGGTTTTGTTAAAAAGTTCCCCGACTATCAAAAAGCATGGTAGATTGAACTCCTGGGAACCCTTCTGATTTCTCCAGTTTTATCCACTGTATATCTACCTACGTGGTTTCAAAGAGAACTGTACATATAGGTCCACTTGTGATGCCAGCTCAGATTATGTCTGAATTACTTGCAATTGTTCTGCTTACCCTCTGCTTTGCACATTTTCATGTTTACCCTGGCAATCAGGCAGTGGTTTGAACAAGAGATGGAAATAGGAATAGGAAAATGTCTGCATAGAAAGACACAATCAAAAAAGACACGATCAATGGTGCATGAATGAAGCACACTCCAACAGACCCATTACCAGCCGCTGGAATCCAGCACCAACTGGAATACAGAATACAGTAGGGATGCACCAAATCCAGGACTCAGTTCAGGATTCGGACAGGATTCAGCCTTTTTCAGATGGATTCGGATTTGGCCGAATCCTTGTGCCTGACGGGACAGAATTTGAATCCTAATTAGCATATGTTAATTAGCAGCGGGGAGGGAAATCACTTGACTTTTTGTCACAAAAAAAGGAAGTAAAAATGTTTTTTCCCCATTTTCCTTTCCTGTCCCTAATTTGCAATTGCAAATTAGGATTCGGTTCGGAATTCATTCAGATCTTTCAAGAAGAATTTGGGGATTTGGCCAAATCCCAAAAAGTGGATTTAGTGCATCCCTAGAACACAGTCACAATACTTGCAATACTGTACATGGTTGCACATCAACTCCACTCATGGAAGAACAAAATTAATCTTTTTGCTGCCCCTGTGTCACAAATCAACCAATGCTTATTTCACTAACAGGCTTCTTCCGTCTTCTCGCATATGAATTTCTCCTTCTCCTATAATCTGTATTGCTTATTAGCCTCCTACATTCCAGGATAAATTTACTTAAATTACAGATGGCTTTACCAATATACAACATAAATCAACAACAATTCAGTCGTACAATCCATCCATCCAATCGAATGCTTGGCAACTTTTGACACTTCCCATTCATGTACTGTAAGTGGGCAATACTCCGCTACCATTCAAATGGCAGTAAAGAAAACAAATGCATATGGCAAACTATCAGGATTGCAGTCCCAAACTGTTCTGCCTCCCTTTCTTTTTTTTTTATTTCAATAATTTTGATTGTGTTTTACAGGCTATAGTATACATAATTAGCATACAACAGCAAAAATGGAAATCCAGGCCATTATAAAGATTTAAAATCGAGAATGCTGTCATTTAAAGTTACATGAGTTCATACAGACATCATGTAATAGGATATATAGGATCCCATCCGTACTAATAGCTGCCTCCCTTTCTAAGCATTCTAAGCATTGGAAGTGTGATCTCTTTAACTTATCAAGTTGTCTTGAGATAGCAATAACTTATAACTCAGGAATGTCAGCAGACAGTTGAACTCCAGCAGAATGGCAGTAGTTTATTTCGAAACTGGGAGGATCTTGACAACAGTGAACATCTGTATAGGTCAAAAGATTATAATATGATCCACTCTAGCAATATAGATGCAGTTTAAAATGGAGCCTAGCATATACTACTGGACAAGTGGAGTAAACCAAACAGACAGAGATCAGAGGGGATACCAGGAGATGAGATGGGACAAAACAAGGAAAAGCAAACCATGAAACAAATGATGCACGTGTAACATGACACTGAGGGGCCCATTTACTTAGTTCGAGTGAAGGAATAGAGGAAAAATAGTTCGAATTTCGAATGGTCGAATATGGCTACTTCGACCATCGAATGGGCTACTTCGACCTTCGACTTCGAATCGAACGAAGTACTGTCTCTTTAAAAATTCTTCGACCCCCCTAGTTCGCCACCTAAAACCTACAGAGGCCAATGTTAGCCTATGGGGAAGGTCCCCATAGGCTTCCTAACAATTTTCTGATCGAAGGAATATCCTTTGATCGATCGTTTAAAAACCTTCGAATCGTTCGATTCGAAAGATTATTCCTTCGATCGATCGATCGTAGGAATAGCGGTAAATCCTTCGACTTCGATATTCAAAATCAAAGGATTTTACTTTGACGGTCGAATATCGAGGGTTAATTAACCCTCGATATTCGACCCTAGGTAAATGTGCCCCAAACTGTCACTACAGAAGTATTCTATAGCATCTATAGGATCTTGTTTATCAATACAGGGCATAGTTGCCCCTGGTCAGTTTGCCAGTAAACAATCAAAGTTTTGCTCAGGCTGAACTGATTGGTTACTGTTTAGGTGCAAATTTGCCGACTGTTGATAAATGAGCCCCTATGTAGTGTTTATTTTATATTTAATAACATTTAAAATGCTTTAACAAATATTAAAAGAGACCCCTTAGTCATTCAAGTAAATATGTTTAAAATGGCCTTTTCCTCTAATTTTCGGAAGAACAAGCTTTAAAAACGTGTGATTTTCTGAGCCGCCTGGATTGTGATCATTGCATGCCTGTCAGATAATTAACAGGGCACTATACCAACAGCCCAAGGTTTTGCTGAAACTGTCAGAGTACTGTGCTATGTGTTGTCCTTTTTGGGTTCCCCACAGTGCTGAGTGCAGCCGGCACAGGAAGGCTTTTATTGACGAAGACTCCTGAATTCTTTTTTCACCCTTAAGGTGCATGCATGTTGTACTGTTGAAATGTCAGAATGAAAGAGTATTTTGGAGAGCATTTTATGCATATTTACTTTTATTATTTAAGGTAACTTTATATTTCCTTTAGTCATCAGAATACAGCACCCTGTGTGAATGAGCATGCTGTCAGTGCATGATAGTTACTTACTAATAATTTTCTCTAAAGTTTAAACACATGCACAGTATCTCACTTCAAACATTTATTTGTGCAAAATCACCAATACAATAAAGTACTGGATACCATTAAATCATTGAAAAATTCACATGAAACCATTCCCCCATTTCACACCACAAGGCAGTGTCTCCCCTTTGTCTGCATTCCTCTTGTCAGCCACCCCTCCTGACACGTTTCGCGGTATTGGGCGCTTCATAATAGGAGGTCAATAATGGTGCCATATGGTTCTCTTGCCTTGTGCTCTTATGGTCCTATATACATATTGTGCTGATGTTTCTTATTGATGAATTCCTGTGTCAACCAGAATTCTACTAACTCCCCCTATACCTTGCAGTCTATAAATAGAGGAGGTACACTACTTATAAATAGGAGGTATATCCCTTTAAGATAAACCAATATAAAGACAGAGGGAGAAGTAAAAAGGGCTGGTATCCATCTGTTGCCACTAAATTGAACAGTTGGAGCAACAGAAAGCATGAGACAGTTGAGAGAGTAAAGAAATTAACAAGAAAGAATAGCGGGAAGCAAGTAAACATGTTCAGTCTGGTGAGGGCCAAATCTAGTAGCCAGTGGGAAATCTAAAAGTGGTGATTGCTAGTTACACTGTATGGGCTTTTGTAACACACGGGTGATGGAATTGGCTCCATTATTCATTCGCCTCAAACGTCTGCCTTCAGTGTGCATATCTGTCTGATTACATAGATGCTCACTTCCTTCCTCAAGCTGGAGAAGCGGCTCATCTGCCTGCAACAGCTGCTTTCAACATCTGATAAACCTGCTACCATTTAGTGAGCGAGCCATGCATATAAATAGAAAACGGAAGGGTCATTACAAGGAGCATGTCCTTCATTCTATGTATATACAATCACAGCACTGCAATAACTAGGTTTTTCTGCTGATACAAACCTTAAAGTTTTTTTGTGATCATAATGAGAAGGTAACAGCCTGGCAGATGCTCTATAAGCAAATTCTTACATTCACAGTCAGCCTACTTATCCTATTGTAGCATTGAGACTAATGCAGAAATGTGTCTCCTTGGGGCTGGTTTCTAGTGAATAGTTGAGAGGGTATTTGCTATGGAAGTCCAACCTAAGAGAGGACCTCAAAGTCAACCTAGCTAAAACCGAGCTCATGGTCTTTCCCCCCAAATCTAGCCCTTCTCTTCCTTTCACCATTAAAATTGATGGCATGCGAAATAACCCTGTTAGTACAGCATGCTGCCTGGTGGTCATCTTTGACCAGTATCTCTCCTTCTTGAATCATATTAATTCTACTGTCTGCTGTCTAAACCTGACACTTTTTCCTCCGCAATATTGACAAGATAAGCCAATTTTTTAAAGGGGACCTGTCACTCTGAGAAATAATTCCAAATAATTTTCTATCATGTTAGTTGAGCAAAATAAAATTTACTTACACTACATTTATTATTTACATTTTGTTTCCTTCAGTCTATCATAAAAAATGTAAAACCTTTTGTTTCCTTCAGTCTATCATAAAAAATGTAAAACCTTCACTCCTCTGGTCCTCACTACATTACTTCACTTGTCTCACTGTATTTTCTTGACCATCTCCTCTGCTCCTCTCAGAGCCACCATCTGTTTACACCATCCACATCCATTGCGACTTTTCGTCTTAAACCTTTCTGTCCTTACCACTGGAATTCCATCCCCGAATTCCTCTGTAACCTTTTGGAGCACTAGAAGATTAATCTAGTCTTAGCAATTAAGGGGCAATGTCCAACCTTGTGCATTTTTGCCCTCCAAGTTGTGCCTTGGTGTTATCCACCCACTTAGACTGTAAGCTCTACAGGGCAGGGACCTCCTCCTTCCTACTGTCTCTCTTTCCACATGGCACTTAAGCTCTGTGTCTATATATATATATATATATATATATATATATATATATATATATATATATATATAATGAAAAAAGAGACCGCACTCACAGGACTTGTCATGAAAAAAAAGCCACAAGGGCTGTGATTTTATTCCTCAACGTTTCGGCTATCCAACTCTCTAGCCGTAACACATCTCCATGTGTTACTTATGACCGAACATACAAATTACATAGATGGCATTATTAAACATATTAATTCTTTTAAATTATTTTTCAGGTTTCCCTATAGAGATAAATTACACAATATTAACTCCAGCTGTACCATGGTGGAAATCAGGAACAAAGAATGTAAACAGTGTATACTTAGCTTACTCCTGGTTGTTTGCTACCGAAAAAGATGAACCTTTGCAAGCTTGCCTGGCCATGTTCCATTGTGTTTGGTTCAGAAACAGTTTGTTCTCTGTTAAGGTATTGGCAAAGGTGAAAGCATTACTGGCCAAAAAGAAATTCAATTGGCATCTATACATTGCATCACATTAGGAAACACGTTCCAGTGACCATTATAGATGCCTGAGAGAGACTAAATGTCTTGACGGAATAAAAAATAAATTTCTGAAAGGGAAAACATAATCCTTAAGGTTATTAGGAAGTTTGTTGAAAGTAAACATTTGAGGGGAATTCTTCTCACCTTTAGGGAATACACAAAGACTTTGCGAGTGGTCTTTGTGTTCCCTAGACTCTCTGCTTCACAAATTGGAGCAAAAAATAAAAGTATGCCACTTGAAAAACAAACAAAAAAAAAGTATTATACTTGAAAAGCAACACTGAGTATGTCCTTCACTGCAGGATGCATCTAGACCAATACAAGTTAGAAAATGACATAACAGGATCTTGAAAGTCAAAATAAATAGATGGCTTTCCAGAGAGAGAATGACCTGCCCAGTTATTGGATATTTTTGGGGATCCTTCCCTCTATAACTTGTAGCACATTGACTTCTTTTGTAAACTCAAAAAAGGTACAAAATGTTACTGACAACCAGGCTGAACATAATCAACAAAGCACCACGCTCCATCTGTTTTGTGAGGATTTGTTGTTGACTGGTTTGTTGATTGCTGCTATTTATACAAACTGAGCAGCACCCACCTGCTGAGTGTATCTTTTCCTCATAGCAAAGCTATAAAGCTATTCTCACCCAGTGACCCTTTAAGCAACCAAGATATCAGCACTCCTTCACAACTGCAAGTATAGTTACGGTTCTACAAATTTCCCTGCTGTCAATTGCGTGTAAAACCCCATTATTAAAGTTACTTGCATCAAAAATGTGTTCCTCGCACTTTAATATAGTCGTGCTCAATTCCACTCAGTCCTTCCTGCCTCCCATTTATAATCGAATGCAGTTGCACCTTTTGACCTTGTGACTAAAGTATAGGGTGCACGCGTCACTTGCACGCTGAACACCACAAATGACATTACCCAGACTTTCAAAATATTCAGCAATGAAGTACAAGAACAATTGGGTTTAATTTGTGACTTCGCCCGCAGTTGCATGAGGTGCAACACCCCCTTGTGACCACAATGACAGTGGAATTCTGGGAAAATAAATGCTGCATTAGGGTAGGACTTCACGGACGATTTCCTCGTGATCTGGTGTGCTGCGCAAAAATGCAGGTGTCACGTCGGATGCGACAGAAATAAGGTAAGTAATGGAAATGTCGGATGAAGTCGCAGCGTTGATCCGACACAACTGTCGGATGCAGACACAGCATGCAGCGTCTGCATCCGACTGTCATGTCGCGTCAGATCAGCACTGCAACACCATCCGACAATGCAATCACTTACCTTATTTCTGCCGCATCCGATTTGACAGCTGCATTTTTGCGCAGCACGTCGGATCGCTCCAACATTGTCCGTGGAGTTCCTCCCTAATTAGGAACAATTGTGCTCGAATTTGCCCTTTGCTCACTGCAATAGGGATTGTAAATGACCCCTAATATCTTCCAAAAGGTGATTAATATAAACAGGTTCCATTTTTTAAAAGCTGTAAGGCAGAAGAAAAACCTTAAATGTGGGTTCACAAGCACAGTAATCTGGTTATACTAATAACCTTAATTACTTTTTAGAATCAGTTGGTGACCGGAACCATATTGGGTAATTGGCTAGATCAGTTTTCACCAGAGTCTGATTGGCCAAATTGCTTGGCAGGGCGGCACTGACACACACTCAGGATCATACATTTTGAGCGGACTGTGACTATTATGAGTCTAGCAGTAGAAACGGTCTATTGAATCTGCCAGTTAAAGTGGCTGTTCACCATTAAATTTACCTTTAGTATGATGTAGAGACAGATATTTTGAGACAATTTTTTTATTTTTTGTTTTTTTTAAGTAGTGATGAGCGAATTTTTTTGCCAGCCATGGATTTTGTGCGAAATTCCTCTTTTCGCCATGTGCAAAAAACTGTGGCACAAACGAGAAAGAACACCCATTGACTTTAATGCATTTGGACAAAAAAGCCACCATAAGAAAAAAACGCCCATTGACTTTAACGCATTAGAAAAAAAATCGCCATAAGAAAAAATGCTGACCGACTTTAATGCATTTGGAGCGAGAAAAATTGTTGCATGGCAAAAAATTTTCGTGTGTAAATAAAATGAACACCCATTGACTTCAATGTGTTCCGCTAATTTTTCAGGAGAGATTCGCTCATCACTAGTTTTAAGTTATTTAGCTTTATATTTGGCGGCTCTGCCGGTAGTAGTTTCCGTAATCTGGTTGCTAGGGTCCAAATTTCCCTAGTAACCTTGCACTGATTGAAACAAGACACCAAAATATGAATAGGAAAGGCAATAAAAAGTAGCAAATATCAATGTGTTCGTAGCCTTACAGCGTATTTGTTTTTTAGATGGGGTCAGTGACCCCCATTCCAAAACTGAAAAGAGTCAGAAGAAGAAGGCAAATAAACTATTCAAAAACTATAATTCAAAACTATAAAAAAAAGAAAAAATCAAGGCCAATTGAAAAGTTGCTTAGAATCTGCCATTTTATAACATACTAAAAGTTCACTTGAAGGTGAACCACCCCTTGGCATATTATTCATTTTAAAAGGAAGATGGTTAGGGTGTGTTTGCCGGATGCATCCAAACATAACAGGAGAATTAGTTCAACTTCTTGCACATGCTGAGTATTTCATACATTTTTGTCAATTTGTGATTGGCTCTTGTTAAATTAAGTGAAAAGTAAATATTCAGGCAGTACATGAAGTATAATAAAAAAGTTATATGGAAGATGGTTGTCATTTCTTTATGTACTGAAAAGCTTCAACATATTGTATCTATTAAACCTGACACTAGTCTAAGCATCTGGCACTCAGCATGCTATTTAAATGAGTGTTAAATTGCCCAATAGTTCCTTTTTATTGCTTAGAATAAATTATTGTTATTGTTTAGAGAATGATTTTCCTTTATGAATAGCAATATGTGTTAAAGAATTATATTCATATCTGACCTGGATGGTACAGATAATAAACACATGTAAACAAAACATATGTGTATCTTTCTTAAACCTCCTATGTATCATTAGAATCTATTGTAAGTATTTATTATTATTATTAACATGTATTTATATAGCGCCAACATATTGCATAGCACTGTGTTATAATATTCATCAACCTATAGAAATGACAAAGAGGCAAGATGCATATGGCACCTCAATGAACTTCAGTCAGCGGTAGATCCCTCATCTCTTCTATTTTGTTTCTTCACATAGATCCTGTGTACCCAGTCAATGACCCTGCAGGTTGTTATGCCAATGGACAAATAAGAAGTCACGGTGACCGCTGGAGAGAAGATGACTGCACCTTCTGTCAGTGTATCAATGGAGAGCCTCACTGTGTTGCAACAGCTTGTGGCCAGAGTTGCTTGAAGCCAGTTAAAGTGCCTGGTGAATGTTGTCCTGTGTGTGAAGGTAGGATGTACACCACATTTCCTAAACCAAATATCATTTATTTTGAGCAATGCTCAAAGTGTTGTTCTGTTGAATATTCATGCCAAGAGACCAAATTACAGTATCTTATAGAATTAAGTCTAAAACAACTGGACTGAGTCTTTTTTGAAAATGTTTTATCACTCATATGAGCGGCTTCTCCAGTTCCACTGAGCGGCAGACATCCAAACACCATGGTTCCATTGATAGGTGTCCTCAAAGGACATTCCTTTAGATGTAGATAGACTGCTGAGCCCTGTCTAAATGAGTTAGCCCTCCTATGTTGGGCCATTCTTTTACAAAGCAGTTGTTTAGTCTCCCCAATTTATAGATCCAAGCAGTCTCAACTACACT